>NW_016808313.1:535557-615223 GCF_001698545.2 Rhinopithecus bieti | reverse complement strand
TTTTTTTTTTTTTTTTTTTTTTTTTTTTCTTTCCATTTGCTTGGTAGATCTTCCTGCATCCCTTTATTTTGAGCCTGTGTGTGTCTTTGCACGTGAGACAGGTCTCCTGAATACAGCACACTGTCTTGATTCTTTATCTAATTTGCCAGTCTGTGTCTTTTAATTGGGGCATTTAGCCCATTTACATTTAAAGTTAATATTGTTATGTGTGAATTTGATTCTGTCATGATGCTAGCTGGTTTTTTCACCCGTTAATTGATGCAATTTCTTCATAGTGTTGATGGTCTTTACAATTCGGCATGTTTTTGCAGTGGCTTTTACCGGTTGTTCCTTTCCATGTTTAGTGCTTCCTTCAGGAGCTCTTATAAGGAAGGCCTGCTGGTGATAAAATCTGTTAGCATTTGCTTGTCTGTAAAGGATTTTATTTCTTCTTCACTTATGAAGCTTAGTTTGACTGGATATGAAATTCTGGGTTGAAATTTCTTTTCTTTAAGAATGTTGAATATTGGCCCCCAATCTCTTGTGGCTTGTAGGGTTTCTCCTGAGAGATCCACCATTAGTCTGATGGGTTTCCCTTTGCAGGTGACCCGACTTTTCCCTCTGGCTGCCCTTAATATTTTTTCCTTCAATTCAACCTTGGCGAATCTGACAATTATGTGTCTTGGGGTTGCTTTTCTCGAGGAGTCTCTTTGTGGTGTTCTCTGTATTTCTTGAATTTGAATGTTGGGTTGCCTTGTTAAGTAGGGGAAGTTCTCCTGGATAATATCCTGAAGAGTGTTTTCTAACTTGGCTCCATTCTCCCCATCACTTTCAGGTACACCAATCAAACATAGATTTGGTCTTTTCACATAGTCCCATATTTCTTGGAGGCTTTGTTTCTTTTCACTCTTTTTTCTCTAATTTTGTCTTCTTGCTTTATTTCATTAATTTGATCTTCAATCACTGATATCCTTTCTTCTGCCTGATCGAATCAGCTATTGAACCTTGTGTATGCTTCACGAAGTTCTCGTACTGTGGTTTTCAGCTCCATCAGGTCATTTAAGCTCTTCTCTACACTGGTTATTCTAGTTAGCCATTTGTGTAAGCTTTTTTCAAGGCTTTTAGCTTCCTTGTGATGGGTTAGAACATGCTACTTTAACTTGGAGAAGTCTGTTATTATCGACCTTCTGAAGCCTACTTCTGTCAACTTGTCAAACTCGTTCTCCATCCAGTTTTGTTCCCTTGCTGGCAAGGAGTTGTTTTCTTTTGGAGGAGAAGAAGCGTTCTGGATTTTGGAATTTTCAGCCTTTCTGTTCTAGTTTCTCCCCATCTTTATGGTTTTGTCTACCTTTGGTCTTTGATGTTGGTGACCTACGAATGGGGTTTGGGTGTGGATTTTTGTTGTTGTTGTTGATGTTGATGCTATTCCTTTCTGTTTGTTAGTTTTCCTTCTAGCAGACAGGCACCTCAGCTGCTGGTCTGTTGGAGTTTGCTGGAGGTCCACTCCAGACCCTGTTTGCCTGGGTGTCACCAGTGGAGGCTGCAGAACAGTAAATATTGCTGCCTGATCCTTCCTCTGGAAGCTTTATGCCAGAGGGGCACCCACCTGTCTATGAGGTGTCTGTCGTCCCCTACTGGGAGGTGTCTCCCAGTCAGGCTACACGGGGGTCAAGAACCCACTTGAGGAGGCAGTCTGTCTGTTATCAGAGCTCAAATGCCATGCTGGGATAATCACTGCTATCTTCAGAGCTGTCAGGGAGGGACCTTAAGTCTGCAGAAGCTGTCTGCTGCCTTTTGTTCAGATACGCCCTGCCCCAGAGGTGGAATCTAGAGAGGCAGTAGGCCTTGCTGAGCTGCAGTGGGCTCTGCCCAGTTTGAGCTTCCCTGCAGCTTTGTATACACTGTGAGCATAGAACTGCCTGCTGAAGCCTCAGCAAAGGCAGAGGCCCCTCCCCTGCCAAGCTCCAGTGTCCCAGGTCGATCTCAGACTGCTGCACTAGCAGCAAGCAAGGCTCCATGGGCATGGGATCCACTAAGTCAGGCACAGGAAGGGATCTCCTGGTCTGCTGGTTGTGAAGACTGTTGGAAAAACACAGTATTTGAGCAGAAGTGTACCGCTCCTCCAGGTACGGTCACTCACAGCTTCCCTTGGCTAGGAAAGGGAAATCCCCTGACCCCTTGTGCTTTGTGGGTGAGACAACGTTCTGCCCTGCTTCAGCTCACCCTCCATGGCCTGCATCACTGTCCAACCAGTCGCAATGAGATGAACCAGATTCCTCAGTTGGAAATGCAGAAATCACCCATCTTCTGCATCAATCTCACTGGGAGCTGTAGACCAGAGATGTTCTTATTTGGCCATCTTGGAAGCAACTCCAACCAAGATTAACTTTTTATGGTGGGAGAAGAAGGGGAAAGGAAGGGGAGAGCTATGAGGGAAGAACCTGAAGTGACCCACGCCAAGGAAACGATTGACTTTTAGATTGCTATTTTATTTTTTCTTAAATATTGAATAACACATAGTAATATTAGAATTTGGAAAGTATTTCTGAGAATTCAAGTTTGTTGGGCCATAAACAAGTCATACAGAATGCATACTTAGTATTCTAGAATGGAGAACTTCTGTGAAAGATTGGAAAATTCTAGGGCCAATTGAAATTATTAACAGAATATGCTTACTTTAGAAAGCCCATTTTTGAATGATTATCTGAGTCTCCACAGCAACACCAGTGACTTAGACTTAAGGCACATGAGCAAGAGAAAGGTATGTCTACTGCAATCATATGTCATTGACCCAAGATACCTTAGATTATAAAATACATCCCAATTTTAGAGATACTAACATGTGAAAAAAATGCATCTTAAAATCAATGAAACAAGGGACTATAAATATTACTTTTTACTGAGAGTTTATTCTGTATCAAGTATCTGATATATAGTCTTTTTAACATTCACCACATTTTACATGTGGTGTGTTCTGGTATTTTTATTTTACACATTAGGGTATTAAAGCACAGAGAAATTAAGGAACTTACCTAGCATGTCATATAGCGATTAAGTGCTGGGGCTAGGATTTCAACCAATAGCACTTTGACTTTATCCGTGATGCTATACTGATTCCAGAAATTTTGAAAATACTTTTCCTTAGGTGGAAATAAATAAAAAGTTGCAAATTGTGTGATAGCCTTTATAGATACCCAACTGTATAGCCTGGACCATTAGAGGTAGCTCAAGATCACTATTTTGCAACCCCCAGGAACTAATGGATCCAGGCAATAATTATTGAAATAGAGATAACAAGACCTTATGTACTTTCTAGTGGAAATACACAAGACCACCTCTGAATTAGCCTTAACAACAACAACAATATCAAAATCACATCTAAATTTGACCAATTGCCTAGATATGAGCATCCCTACATTTCTAAGGAAATATAGGAGATAGAGTAATATATTACCTAGCACCATGAGAATGAAGACAGAAAAATCTGGACCACGAGAATATGTATAGGACAAACAGTGTGGTTTCTTCACAAACCAATTGCAAGGGGAAAAATAAGACACAGAGAAGGAACCTATTAAAAGAGATTTAAGAGATGTCAGTGAATCACAATGCGTGAACTTTATTTGGATCCTGATTCAAAACAAATTATAAAAAATTATAAGATAATTAGAGAAATGTGAACACCAAATATCTGACGATATTAAAGAATTACTGTTAATGTTTTAGGTTTGATAATGATATTACAGTTGTTTTTAAAGTATTTAGAGGTAGTTACTAAAGTATTTGTATAAAAATAATATAATTTGTTTCAAAATAATCTTAGGGTATGGATAGTGCAGGAAATAGCTGGGGTACAAAATGAAATAAGGTTGGTCATGAATTGATGGCCACATGGGACTTATAATACTATTCTTTTTATTTCTACATAGTATAATTTAAATTTTTTTTTGGCTACAGAGACCAGTTTTAAATTAAGTCACTTGAGTTGCCCTAGCAACTACTTTCAAAGTCCTCACTCTTCTCTAATTTCTATTGATCTTTGGCTTCTCTTCTCCATCTAGTCTCTGTCACCTTAGAACTCCCACTCTTTAACACTGGTTACCTATATCCTTTTGCCTCTTTGATCACAAGAACCTCTCAAATAGCCTACCCAGAGATTTTAAAGAGTTCCCTCGAGCTCCTGTAGAGAGATGATAAGCCCTATGGAACAGAAAACTGCCAACCTCACCATCTACCACACACATCAAGAGAATAACATGTCCATCCATGGGCTACCAAGTTCAGCCTTCTCACCCAGAACCTGAGCTGGAATCAACCTGCCCCAATCTAGAAATGTTTAATGAATCGATCCTTACAACTAACCTAATTTGATCATCCCATGCTTACTCTGGAAGGAAGGCTCAGCCTAGAACAGGAGTTTACGGTTTTTATTCCCACTGACCCCTGGCACGTACTATAATCAACCTGGTGGGATTTTCTGTTGCTCAGACTAACCCCAGGCCCATACTTCGGCAGGTCGAATATTCTTAAAAAGCCATCATGGATACGGTCTTAGGAAGCTCCTTGTATCAGGTAAGATGGAATTCAGCTGTAAGCAGGGGCTCTCGACCTCAGCACTACTAACATTTTGGGCTGTGTTACTCTTTGTGGTGGAGGTTGTCCGGTGCATTGTTTAACAGTTTTCTTGGCTTCTGTTTACCAGATGCCAGTAGCACCTCTTCAGGTGTTACAACCAAAGGTGTCTCCAGGCATTGCCGTGTGCCTTCTAGGGTAGCTCCCTATTATAAGCCAGTAACCTGTGAATTACAGAAAATCCAAAACAACTGTGGCTGCAAGAAGGCAGAAATTTATTTTTCCCTCATGTAAATGAAGTCCCAAAATAAGCAGCCTGCCTAGTATGGTGGCTCCATGACCACCAGTGACTGGGATTCCTTCTTGTTGCCTCTCTATCAGTAACACACGATTTCCTCATTATGGCCCCAAACACTCTAGCTACAACTATAAAGCACAGCTTCCAGACACAGCAAGGAGAAACAGTGAAGAGCCAATGTCCTCTACCTTTAAAGACACTTCCCAGAAGTGACTTAGCATGGATATACCGTGCACCTGAATTAGTCATGTGGTCACACCCGACTACAAGGAAAGCTGAAAAACGTGTTCTGTATTCTAGGTAGGCATGAACCTGGCCAGAGGTTACCATGGAGGAAAGGAAAACCAGACCCTGGGAACTGCTAGTTGTCTCTACAGCACTAAGACAAGCAGGAACCATGTCTGATTATCCACATAATCCCTCAGTTCCACCTGGTTGTACTGAAGTTGGGAGTATGAATACATGGAGCCCCCTCCCCTTGCCACCATGGGCTCCACTTGGCCTTTGGCTGACTATTGATCCACAGCTCCTTCTCTAACTGTCTGGCTCTACCTGCACCCTTTGAAAAATGCTTTCTCTCCTTTTTTATATAATTAACAAAAGTTCACTTTGAAAATATAGATAAAACCAAAGAAAAAAATAAACGTCACCCATATTCACACGATGTTTAGATCATCGTTGTAAAGTTTCAGACTATATCTGTAATAAGAGCTATTGTGTGTTGAGTGGCTACTAAGTGCCGCGTATGATCTCAAGTGTTTTACCTGCACCACCTGATTTAATTCTTACAATAATCCTGTCAGGACGGTTATTGAAGTACAGAAAAAGTAACCCTAGTTTGTACTTCCCCAACAATGCTAAAAAATGGCTAGGCCAGAAGTTGAAGCCAGAAAAAGGACTCCAAAGTTCTTGCTCTTAATCCCTTCCCTCCATTTTTATGTATCACATTTATCTGTCTATTACATATGCACATACACATGCACAATGGGGTTATACTGTATTATTTTGTAAGCATTTCCTTTAAACATAACAGTATATTATGAACATCTTTCCAAGTCTTTGTATTTTCTTTTCTTTTTATTTTTAGAGATGGTGTATGTTGTCTAGGCTGGTCTCGAACTCCTGGCCTCAAGCTATCCTCTGGCCTTGGCCTCCCAAAGTGCTGGGATTGCAGGTGCGAGCCACTGTACCTAATCTTTGTATTTTCTTAAATATAGCTTGGCCTAGTGCTTGAGAGCCTGATTTTTGGAGTCAAACAAATTGGGATTGGAGTTCCAGCTTAACTAGAATCTCAGCAAGATGGCTAACTTTTCAAAGCTTTAGTTTTCTCATCTGTAAAATAGAGCCATAATATTAATTTCTAATCATAAAGTCATTAGGAAGATTGCACTGATGTTAAAAAGTGACCTTATGGATCATGATAATGGTTAATGTTTATTAAGTAGCTTCCAGGTGTCACCAAAAGCACTTCAACATGCTAGCCATTATGATTTATCCATAAAGTCATTTTAAATGGCAAATGTCTTCTATTCTATAGAGAGTGTCCTGTGCTGTAGTTTACAGTCCTATAACTTATGTCCATGATAAAAGCCAAGGACCTTCCTTAAGTTGTTGGGGTGTACTAGATCCTAGATCCTTAAGGCTGCCAGGAAAACTGCCAGTAATTTCCCTTAAACTCGAAGAGGCAACTGCAAAAATGTCGGTGGCTCACCAGATTAAAGGCCTTTGCAAGAAATGACCTGCCTGATGTGCCAGGTTTCCTTCTTTAGGCTAATGGCCTAATCATGCCTGTGCCCACCTTCAGCCAAGGATCAAATCTCAAGTGGTATCCTTACTGGCAAAGAGGCAGATTTTGTGAATTTTCTCTCTTAAAGGTGACTGCTCACGCTCTCTGCTCTCCTTTTAGGCAAAACTCCACTCCCATCCTTTTGGTAATTAAAGTGCAGAAATCAGATATCTGAACTTGGCCTCTCCTCTTTTGTAAAGTGGCAACATTGCCTTATAAGGAGAAAATGTATGAGGGGAAAGATGTAAATGACAGATATTTCGCCAGCTTTAGTGGCAGAGTGCAAGGAACCTTTGAAGGGAAGAGGAGGAGTTGCAAAGAGGAAAAGACCGGGGCTGCAAAAAGAGGAGGACTTTGCGAGGTAGGCAACTTGCCTAGCCTCAGGCATTTGCCTGCAGGTCCTATCTACCCTGTGCTCTAGACTGTTTTATAAATTTATTTTGAAATTGCTCGAGAGAAGCTGCAGTTTTGTTTTTGACCACACGATGGAGCCTTTGCCTCTTAAATGGGAAACGTTTGTCCATCTTTCATGGAAAGCCAAAAGGTTAAGGGAGAGAAGTCATCAAGCATTCCATGATCTTTGCTGATGGCTGAGGAGAACCAGAGCTCCACGCTGCCCTCCATGAAGGAGCTGAAATTCGTTGTTTTGCGTTGTTTTAATACCACCAACCACTAGCCTACCAGCTATTCATTTGTGCTGGGTTTTGTTTCCTGGGATATTTTTCCATTCCTTTTTTTCAGATGAACTCCTCTATTTTTTTTTTTTTTTCCTATTTAACTTGATTCTAAATTTGAAAGGCTAATTAGGGGAAAAAAGATCTGTCAAAAAAAGTCATTTGGAGATTTACTGAGAAACAAGCTGACTGACTGCCCTTTTAAGTTTTTACCAAGACTTCCTGTCTTTCTGCTCTCATGAGCGTAAATGCTCTTCAGAACTACCCAGTAAAAGAGACTTCATGGTGCTTTCACTGACATACACAAACATGCTGCGTTATACACACACACACGCACACACACTTGCAGACACACACACCTGCAGGCACACATGATCATTCACACACATGTGCATACAATGCATTCATGTTCATGCTAATACACATGGAAACATACATTCTCTCATACACACGCTCATTGCTACACACACTTACACACGCATATACCCACACTCACGCACCTACTCACACATGTGAACACACATGCATAAAATACTCACATCTGTGCTTACTCACCCACAGTCGATATCACACAAATACCCTTTTACATACACTTTCACACACACATTCACACATTCACCCACATGTCCTGACCTCCAGGACAGTATGCAAACACACACTCATCACATGCGCACACACACTCACTCACACATACTCTTTCACACGCGGACACACTCTCAAATTCACCCACACACTTACATGTACTTACATATAGATCCCAAGTAAGAAAATAGAAAGTTGTAAAACATTTTTCTGCTTCCCCAGTAGTACCTAGCACAGTGCTGAACATCAAGCAAAAGCAAAGAAACAAAAACAAAGCACTTGAGATAGCAGGAAGAAAACGTTTAACTGACCAGCTCTTTTCTGGATAAATTTATTTTGCAAAAGCAAACATTGGTCCCTTTATTGCTCGCCAAAATTTTAAGTTACAAATGTCACAAACTGGAATCTGTGGCATAGCATATATAAAAAAGAAGTATCAAAAGTCAAGATATAATGCACACAGGGATGGTTACTTCTCTAAGAAACATGTCCAAGCAAGGCATGGTGTGACCAATACTTCAAGAGGAGCATAATCATTCCCATTTGACAAGGGAAGACACCAACACCTGGAGAAATTAAATGGCACTTGTCACTAAACTAAAACCTTCTTAGCAGGGAGAATGTCTAACCCATCCCACTTGGTATCTGTAATATCAGCAAAATGAATGCCTGCCTGACTCCCTGTTTTCCTCTTCCTCCTCCTGCTCTTCTCTCCCTCCCCCTCCCCTCCCTCT
Organism: Rhinopithecus bieti; assembly: GCF_001698545.2. Classification (NCBI taxonomy): domain Eukaryota; kingdom Metazoa; phylum Chordata; class Mammalia; order Primates; family Cercopithecidae; genus Rhinopithecus; species Rhinopithecus bieti. The sequence continues at coordinate 606,598 of NW_016808313.1, read as the reverse complement.
CCCCCTCCCTCCTTCTCCTCCTCCTTCTTCTTCCTCCTCTTGTTCTCCTCTTCCTCCTCCTCCTCCTTCTTCTCCTCTTCTTCCTCCTCCTCCTCTTACTCCTCCTCCACCTTCTTCTCTTCTTCTGACAATGTCAGGGTGGTTATCTGTCAGAGCCAGATGCCAAAAAGCATTGCTCTCACACACACTAAGAGTTCGGGCTTAATCTCATAGGCATAAATCAGCCATGAGTCTTAATGTTGGAACAAACAAATTTGTAATAACCTAAATCCAAGTGGAAGCATATAACCTGTTCCCAAACTGTGTTTCACATGCCCTCAGGCAGCCTCACTTATATTTAGTTTTTGAGTGACCAGGGCAAGCTTTATCTGGAGGAAAGAAAGAGTTTTTGCCTAAGCATAAACTACACAGTGGTTGACCTGATTCAGCTATTATTTCTAGGTTGAATAGAATCAGAGTAGACCTGACCCAATATTTCCACAAAAGCAGCAAAAGCAGTTGCCCACAAATAGGAGCACTTATGTGCTTTGTGGCTAAGCTGGGGCTGGCATGCCTCTTCTTCACCTTCACCCCTTACCCCGTACGGTCTGCAGTGCAATTAACTGATATGAGCCTCTCTCCAGGGGGTCATGAGCTCCTTGAAGGTAAGGATCATGCCTTGTTCATGAATCATTCCACACATATTTGTAAGTGCAAAGCTGGCTCCACACACTGTGGTAGGACCTGGAGTGATGGAGATGAGTAACACTGATAGGACCCTGGTGCTCACTCCATAGACAATTCCAGTTCAGTGTCTTGAGTGCTATGATTGGGAACACGTGGGGTGCAGTGGGGGTCACAGGGAGGCCACCCACAGTGTACTCCAGACGGTTTCTTGGAGGCCATGAAGTCTAGATCAAGTCTCAGTCAATTTTGAAAGATGTGTAAGCAGGCATTCTCCTCGGCATTTCGTCAGTGACTTCACCCCTTCCCTACACAGCTGGTGAAGCAGCAACAGGATGAAGGGGATTTGCAGAGAAGGCAGGAGGAAATAGGTAAGCCAAGATTGAGAGCCACCTAGTTCCAGGTTCATTTCCACGCAAAGCTTTGAGCATCCCATTAGCTCTTCCCAAACGCCCACCCCAGAGAGAGCTCCTTTGGTTGGCGCGCCTCCAATCCCCTGCTCTGTGTCCAGCTCGCTGGCTCCACCAACCTGTCCTACACGTAATGACTTAGGACTTTTAAAAAACTTTTCTCCTTTTCCATCCTTCCTTTTAACCCCAACAGCTTCAGGGAAAACTTGCCAGAAACAAACTTGCCAGGCCAGCTGAGAAAGGGGGCGGCTGGTGGCCCAGTGCTTCCCAGCCGGCCGTTCTCTCCGCAGGTGCCCTGCCCCTGCCTCCGCGTGCGCCTCGCAGAGCGCAAAGCGCTGTCACGACTCGGTGGCCGAGGTGATTAATTAGCGGTGTGGCCGTGCGGGGGACGCGTGCTGGCCTCCACATCTGCCCCGTGCCAGCAGGGGTCAATATGCGGTGTCACTGCTTTCCCTCTCACTCCCTCCAAAGCCTAATTGGCTGTGACACGCGGGCCAGCTGTTGTGAGAGGTGGAGCGCGGCGGGCGTTTTCCAGGACGGAGGCTGCGGGCAGGTTGACGGGCCTGTGGAGAATGTGTGCTGCATCCTGCCGGCGACCATGTCTTTGTTCCAAGGCTAGGGCAGGCTGGAGGATCTGGGTACTAGCATCCTGATTCTTTCTCCTGGTTTTCCTCCTGGTCACAGCCAGGAGGTTGGGTATGGAGGAAAGGGGAGAACTTTCAGGGACACGTAAAGGGGGCATCAGGTAGCGCTCCTGTCCCCTGAACAACCAGAAATCTCTCCCTCTCCCCGAATGAAATCGTTGTGCCTCTGTCAATACTCTTACTGTGGAATAAATTCGATCTCATGTCTTTCTGCTTAGGAAAATATGGGCTGGGGTTGGAAAGAGAAGAGAGAGTGAGTGGGGTAATTTTGGAAGCTTGGGCATTGCGAGAGTAAGATGCCAGGGCTGAGAGGGGATCTGCACCTCCAGGAAGTGGCTTGAGCATAGGAGGGAGATAGAATAGTGCTAGGAGCAGATACAGGCCTGGTATTGGTAAAATCGCAAAGGGTTTTTTTCCCAGTGTGTGGGAGAAATACGATTTGAGAGGGAATACCCTTTTAAAAAAATAGTCTTGCAAAGCTGTTTCAGAATATCTCCCTACTCAGAGCAGAAGTGTCCTGAAAACCACCCTGAGAGTAATATTCTAACAGAATGAGCCATGCATCTCCATGGATTGAGGAGAAAGCAAAAGGGAAGGGTCCTAACAGTTACTGAGCCCCCACAGCATACCAGGAAGGGTCCTAAGCACTGCTCTAATCTTTGGAGAGGCGGAGATAGGCTCCTTGGTCCCTCCAGGTCCTGCCACTCAGGATTGACCTAGGTGGCCAGTTTGAATGATTAGTTCATTTGTTTAATGCAGTCCACAACTTTTATGGAACCCAGGGGGCAGACACTGTGATAGGCACCAAGATGAGGAGCTGGAGGAGTCCACAGGTAAGGCTAGGGAGCAAAACAAGGCAACATGACAACCCAGGGTGGGAAGTGGATGGGAGCGTCAGGGTTAGGGTCCAGGGAGGCTTCCTGGGAAGAACATCCTGAGCTGAGTCCTGAGGCTGAGCAGGCATTCATCAGGAATCAGTGGCAGAATTCGGGCACAGGGAGAGGCAAGCTTAGATGTGGGACAGGCACAAATTGTTAGTGCTGGGAGGCACCATAGCAATCATCTGCTTCCCTCTGCTCAGTCTGGAACCCAGAGAAGGCCAAGAGCTGGGGAGATATGGGCATTTCTCCCCCTTAACTGTATGGACAAAACCTTAAGACCACCTTCCTTTTAGAGAGCTGGAGGGCTGCTTGGGCCCACAAGTGAGAAGAGGGGATTAGAGAGGGTCTGGAGGTCCCTCAACCAGTAGGACAGTAATAACCTCATTAGGAGGGAGGGGGCTTTGTGGCACAGGTAGCATCAGTTACCACCAATGGCCCTGCAGCTGACTGCATGCTGTCAGCAGTTTGAGCAGCCCATAATTGCCTTTATCGCAGAACCTCCTGCCTCACACCTCACTTCTCATTAGCCCCCCGCCGGGCTGCCACCCTGGCAGATGAGGAAGTGCTGTTGTGTCCTCAGCCCAGCTCCACCTCCTGGACCACTGTCCTGCTGCTCCTGCCCCTCCCCTACCCAACCGAACAGTTGTCTTGTCCCCTCATTCTTGGTCCTCCAGCCCTTGAATCAGGTAGCTAGAGAGGAAACGGAGAAATTAGCTTCATCCTTGGCTCTCTCATGTCAAAACATTCTGATGTCCTCATTAAACATAAAGGAAACATTCTCCACTGTGCTGTCCAGCTAGAGCAGCGGGACACTTCCTTACTCTTGGTTAAGTGTGGGCTGTTGCTCACATCACTCAATCAGCTCATGTTTGGACCATGCAGGATGGCCAAGGCACCTCGATAGAGAACAAGGGTGCTCCTTCAGACACTTGCAGTCTAACTGAGGCGGGATGATATCACAGTGTACGAAGGCAAATAACAGCACAGCAATGCAAGAAACATCTTGATGCTGAGTGAGTAGCTCGAGGCACAAGTAGAATGAATTTAAAGGAAATGAGGAGCTAGGGTTTGGCAAATACTTACCTGGCCCGCCATATGCTATTGACGAGAGCTACAGGGATGAGTCTGGGTGTGTCCCCCTGACCTCAAGGAGGTCACAGCAGGGAGGTGAAGACTGAGTCCTGTGACATTTAAGGCAAAGGGCACAGTGGGAGCAGGGACATTGGGTGAGGGACAGACCGAGCATGCAGAGAGAGCTGGCAGAGAGGAGCAGGAGTGGTGGTTATGAGTGGAACAGGGTGGGATGGGGCTGTGACAGAGAGGACCTGCCAGGCGCTGCAGACCAGTATGGGCACAGCACCTGCTCTAAGACGGTTTGGCATAATCTGCAGCCACTCCTTTCATTGTGCTGTTCTTTTCCCATGTACTATGAACAGCGGACTCCAACCTAGGGCTTTGTAGCACAGGCCTAGGCTGCTCAGGGCCTGAGGGGCTCACTGCTACTCCTCATCTCCTCCCTCCCTCCCATGTGGTGAGCACAGTGGATTTCCCTCATTTTCTACATCAGTCTTGTAAAAAGTTTAAATTTCTCTGCATAATAGATTCTCTTTCTCTTAATGTTTGTGGTCCACCTGTTTGTTTTTGGGATTTTTCACACGGAAAGATCCAGGAAGTTTTTTGGAAAGTTAAGGTAAAACAACCAATCACTGTCTAGTTTTAACTATGCATTATCAAGAAATGGGCTTTACTGATTTCCGATCAACTCACTCCTACTCACTCCTACCATTGATACCACTCCCCAGAGCAGACTAAATTCTTGATGTAATGAGCGAAGCAGTAGTTCTGGCATCAGACAGGCAAACCTTCTTAATTCCTTCAGTTAGGATTCTCATAGCTTTCCTCTGGCTGCCAAGTGCAGAGCCCAGCATTCAGCAAATGTGCTGGTAAAATGGCACCGCTTTCTCTGATCCCTCAAGGTCATCCAGTGGAGGTGTGAGGACGGCCAATTAAAGCCGAGTCAGGTGCAACTTTGTGAGGGAAAAGGTGATAGCTGAGGCTCAGACAGAATTGAGATCTCTACCACCTGTTCAGCATCTCCACCTGCCATGCAGAGCTTTGCTGAGCTGCTGGAGACAGCAGTCTGTCTAGTCTGTCTTGGGACATCTTTTTCTTCGCTTCAGTCTTGCTTGCCTCTCTGAGTTTAGTGTTTGGCTGGCTCTTATAGTCCTCAATGTCAGCTTTTCCCAGAATGTGTTTAGTGGAAATCTAGACCCATGAGTCACTTAATTTAAAAGTAAATAAATAAATAATAAAGTAAATAGTTGGGAGATTTCTGGTTCTATCGTCATATGTGTTTTGGAATTGTGACCTCCTGCACCCACCTCTTGGGAATCCACCATGCACATTAGCCTATTCAAGTCTCTGAGAAGTCTTGCAGCTCAGAAAATCTGGTTTTATTTATTGTAGCTGCTTAAATTGATTTCATCACTGAGGCCCCATTTTTATGAACAACTATTAGCATCTCATAGAACTTGGGTTTTGTAGAATACACTTTGGGTAGAAGTTGCTGACCTGAAGGATCATCAATAATAGTTTGAGATATACTTATTTACCAGGCTACTCTTGGAAATGCAAAGCCTTCTGGAGCCAAAGGTGTAATTCTTTCTTGACAACCAATGGCTAGGCAGATGGCAGCCCCACTCATATTTTTGAAATCATATCACGTGGTTGATCACCTACTCCATACAGTTAACCAACACAGAGAGCTTCAGAGGGGAGTTAAATAGAGGCACCGGGCTTCTCTTCAAAAATAGAAAGCCTGCCTTATTTTGTGACAAGACAGAAAGTTGAAATTATCCACTCAAGTAAATTGATGATTTTCTCATACAATTTAGGAAAACAAAAATCCATATGCACACACACACACACACACACACACACACACAATGACAATCAAACAAAGAAGGATGGGAAAGCCACCTTTATTTTAATCCAAATTTGCTGTCCAGCATATAACTGGTTAGCCAAAGCAAGCACTGTATGTGAACACAAGGAGGTAATAAGTAGTTATGAAATAAACAGTGCCCATCATCTCTTTTCCATATCTTCTGAAAACAAAACAAAAAGTGAGGTCAAATTGCAGCAAGAGAAATTGTTTCATCCATTCTTTACTTTAACAAGCATTTATAAGGTGCCTACTACACTAAGAAGAAAGAGAGAATGTTTAGGTGAATAAGATATCAATCATGCCCTCAAGAAGTTAGCAGGTTTGTAGGAGAATTAACATGTAGACTCTGAAACTATAATCATAGAATCACTGGACTTTAAACAGAGGCTTCCTAGAGGCCATACAATTTAAGCCATCATATTGACACATGAGAAAACAGAGGCTTAAGGAGATTGCTGAATGCATTTAAGGCCACACGCTGTCTCAGCCACAGGGCTGAAGCTTGCGTTGTACTCCTGACTCCCATCAAGGCTCCTCCTCCTACTCCATGAAGAGTGTGATAGAGCCCCTAAGAATTGCAACCAAAGGGCTATGGAGGCATAGAGGAGAGGCCTTTGAGAAAATAAGACATTTAGGCTGAATCTTTAGAAATATGTAAAATTTTGACAGGTTGGAGGCAGTACTGAGGATGCAGGGGCATTCCAAGAGGATGGAATAGCAAAAAAAAAGTTTAGAAATGAAGAAGTGCAGGGCAGATTTGGATTACAGAAAAACCATCCAATTCTTGGTCAGATACTTGGTAGAAGGGAAACATCTTATAATGGAATTGACCCTGAAAGATTGGTAGAGCTAAAACCCTGGGCAGCCCAGTCAAACCAAGAACTAGATGAGGTCAGTCCGCCATGGTTTGAGCCATGTGCAGGAGCTGTGGAAGTTGTTGCATTATCAGGCCAAAGCAAGACATGCTGCAGAAGGATAAGGGCAGCATAGCAGGGAACAGAGGGTGAGATGCTAGTGACTCAGGAGGCGCAGAAGACAAAAATTGTTGGAGTGCTCAGAAGGAAGCATGTCTAGATGGTGAGTGACATTAATTCAGAGGACTTTTCGGGAGTCAGGAACAGGGGTGATGAAGTTTCCTCTCCACTAAAACTTTTAGTAGCAGGTTCAGTGTCATTAATTCATCTCTCCAAAGTGCTCTAGCTTTGTGCCTGGTAAGAACTGAAATTGAGGAGGGAGGGTTATGAACCCTCAACATGATTTAACACTTGGGGTAATATAAACCTTGGGAAGAGAATTACCCTCCCGAAGCTTGGCATTATCAGACTATGCAATTAAAAGAAAACTGAGTATTGACCTCACTCTGACAGGGTGTCATCATAATAACGATTTCAGATTCCTTCTCTTTCATTCATATTCTTTCTTTTTAAATTGAGCAGATGCCCATGTATACATATTTAATTACTGGGAAATTCTTCATCAAGGAAGACCTTGGTGCTCAAACCATGCTTGATCAGTATTTCCATTTGCTAGAGCTTTTTCTTGGCATCTTTTGCAATATTGTTTTGCCTAGCATTGGAGAGATCTATAAGTGGATTTTTCAAATACTCTTTCAAACTGATCACAGAAGTCACCTCATATTTGAATATAAGCAAATAATCTAAGTAAAATGTTTTGATGCTTCCAAATATTCAGACACTTGTCATTTAGAGTCAAGATACTCTATAATATAAGATACTCATATATTTTTACATAGCAAGTGATACAGATAGTCAATAGTATGATGACACAGGCTCAGAACTGGGTCACAGTTTAATTCTTTAGCAAGAAGAAACTCTGATTTGAGTATTCTCTGCAAATTCATTTTTGTGATTCTTGCCATTCCTGCACAATGCTCTTTCATACCAACACACACACTCTCTCCCAAAGAGGTCTTCATCTGAATGCCAGCAAGGCTGTGAAAACACCTCCAATCCCTGTGACCACAGGGTTTACTGCTGTTTCTGAGAGGGGAAGGAGAGCTGAAGGACCCAGCCTTATGTTCAAATCATAAAATCAATAAGCCCTTTCTAAAAAATTAACAGGAAATGAAAGGAGGAGGAAAACAAAGAAGGAAAGAAAGAAAGGCAGAGACAAGGAGAAAAGAAGGACAATGATTCAGGATAAACCTACTCTGTGCTGATATATGCTCTGCAAAATAATAGAGAAACACATAGAAGCCTGGCTGTGCATGTGTATAAAGAAATCACGTGTGTATATCACAGTAGTAATTAAAACCTCTCAGTCAGATGCTATAGAGAGATTAGTTGTCACATTGTGTTAAAGGAATCCTTGCCTTATTCCCTAGAAGGGGACAGACTGCCTGCCGTCCTGTCATCTGTTCCTGTGCTAGAGTGACCCTCAGCCAAAATGCCTCGCTGACATATTCTGTGCACAGAAGAAGCCCTTTGCAACTCAGGACTGTTCTGCCACTAAATAAGATAAAAAATGGATCACGTCTACGTGCCCAGACACTCCAACCTGTGTTCCAACAGCCAACCCAGTTGTCTTCAACGAAGACCATAAATGCTATGTCAAAACTCTCACTTTCCAGTCTTGCTTTTCAGGAAGGCCAGTTGGGAAATTCAACAGGCAACCAGGAAGGGGCAGGAGTAAAGTGTTGAAGCAGAAAGAAACTTGGATGGAATTCAGGGGATAGTTCCTGGTCCACAGCTCCACCAGGGAATATAAAATCTTAGCTGAGTACCTTGAGTTTCTCATCTATAAACTCATATAATAATATGATAATAATATAATAATGAGGAGATCACCTGGTTCCAAGTCAACCGTAATTCTGTTATCCTAACCAAGTCGAACAGATGATGTAGTCAATAAGTTGAATGAAGAGAAATGAGGTCTATGGACATTTTTTCCTTACCAAATAACATGTTGATTCAGTCAAATATTTTGTCAGCCTACTGAAAGGGAAAAAAACTGGTTTTCTTTATCTGCCCATTTGTTCAGAACTTGAATCAATTCCTTGCCCTCCAAAAAATGTTGATGCAAATTGATTTGACAATGATGATGACCGTGAAGGTTTTTTCTTCCTTTAAATTCAAACCTTTCTTTTAGGAAACATTTGGATGTTAACTACACGATTGTAGAAAATGAAAAGTTAAGTGGAATTGCTGAAATGTTAGGTTCACATGACACCACAAGTCTCCATCCACATGGTCCAGTACGAAAGGGGACTGGGTGATTCCACAGTGACAGATTTGGCCTTGCCTGGTGCATGTACTTCAGGGTGGGAGGCTGACTCTGATACCACTTATTAATCAAGACCCATGGCTTTATTTACCCTCTGTGTTCTCACTACTGACTCACCATCTGTAAAAATGTGATGTGAGTTCCCCACAGTCCAAGGTTTGTTCATAAAACTTACGTGTTCAGACACTGGATCCCATCTGATGGTCTAGAGTTGACGAGACTCAATAGCAACAGATTACTATAAGAGACTGCTGGTTGTTCCAAAACATCTGTTCTCTTTTTCTTCCCCAGAATTCAAGTTTTAGCTTGCTACCTAGCCGCTCAATATGGCCATCTGATTAGGTTCTGGTCAATGGAATGTGAGTAGGAGCTATGTGTGGCATTCTGGGTACTCATAAAAGGATTGGGCATATGCCCCCCGGTCCTTCTTAAAAAAATCTTACCACTGCACTACAGGGTTAAGCACTGGAGAAAATACCTGTGTCCAGAAAGGAATAACGCCTTTTAAAGGGATGGACTGCACCAGGCATGGTGGCTCATACCTGTAATCCCAGCACTTTGGGAGGCCGAAGCAGGTGGATCACTTGATGTCAGGAGTTTGAGACCAGCCTGGCCAATATAGTGAAACCCGGTCTCTACTAAAAAAAATACAAAAATTAGCCAGGCATGGTGGTGTGTTCCTGTAGTCCCAGCTACTCGGGAGGCTGAGAGACACGAGAATCGCTTGAGCCTGGGAGGCGGAGGTTGCGGTGAGCTAAGATTGAGCCATTGCACTCCAGCCAGGGCAGACAGAGTGAGACTCTGTCTCAAAAACAAAAAAAAAAAAAAAAGAAGAAGAAGAAGGAAAAAGAAAAAAGAAAAGCAGAGTGCTCCTACCAGCCCTGAACAACATAATTACCACTGGACTACTTTACGAGAGAAAAATAAATTTCTATCTAATTCAAGTCACTGTGTTTTGGGGTCTGTTTGTTACAGCAAGTTAGACTGTACTGTAACTAATACAATCAGACTGCCATGCTTGCACAAGACTGATATGTAAACCAAATGCCAATTTGTTTGTCATTCCCACCATTATACATTTCCCAAAACAAAAATGTTTAATTCCTTCCACAGAGCATTCTTTTCCTATTCAGTATCCAAGAACAAACTGCATTAGAAGCTCTTTTATCAGATACTGTTAGAATTGATGGTTGGTTGTTAACCCTAGACAAATTAGTTAAAGTGAAGAATCATTTTAAAACGATACAAACACATACATGTTAAACATGTTTATTTGAAAATATGTGGGAAACTTTCTGAAAGTCTCTTGAAAAGAGAGAGAGGAGTTGGGTTCTTTATCCTGCTGCTGAATGATTGGAGCTCTGGAAGCTATATTGGACCACAAGGATGACAGTCACTTTCCAGGGAGAGTGGAGCAGAAACTAGGAGGGAACATGAACCCTCTGCAACCTCATGGAACTGTCATGTGAGCCTGGACTGCTAGCTTCCAGACTTCTGTTCCATGATAGATACTGTGGGCATCAGTTTCTACATTTTATGGAAGGGATGGAGAGTATCGGTCAGTTCAGCACATTGTTCAAGGAGTAATCAATTAACAGTGTTTACAGAGAAATTAGATTCTGGAACAAGCACAGGTTTAGATCAAAGCAAATTATATAGCTCTGCATGATATTTCATTCAAGTTACAGAAAGGCTTAATGAATGTCTCTATCTTAGTGTATGTCTCTCTTGTGACGAGAATTTTTGTAACCACTGACTATATCATTTCATATTCTCTCTGTTAGTACTGAAAACTGCTGACAAGTTTTTAAAATTTCTGATTGTTTTTAAAGTCACCATGAGCCCAAAGTATAATGTAAGACAAGTTACTATAAAATTGAATGGCTTGCAGTTTAATTGGTCTTCTTAGCTACAAATGGTTCTTTTATGTGCTAGCTATAATCATTTCCTTGGCTTCATTAGCCAGGTCCCAAAATTAGTTGAACTAAAATTACTGAAAGAAAATATGCCACCAACTATGCTTGGTTAAGGATAATACCAAGGAGGAGTTTATGTAGCTTACAAAGGTCAAATCAGAAGGGATTTGAAGTTCATTTACAGACCCCTGCATTGCTTCCTAAGGAAAATTCCACCTAAGCTATCCCGAGACATGATATAGAATCATCTTGAAAGACCTGCCAAGGAAGTCAGCAAAATGATTAAATGGCTAAAATGAGTGCTTGCTCTGTATTATTCTTTAAAATGATTTAAAATGATATATGAAGCTGTAGCCATGGAAATAATGAAATATTTATAAAAAGATGAGCTCTACTATTCATTCGTTTATCCCTTTATATATTTAGCAGATGTTTATTGAAAGCCCCTGATTTACTGTCCTAAGGGCAGGGTATCGCAGCAGCAGCTAGCTGACCAACAGAGATGTACTTTCCCTTTCCATGGAATAGAGTTGTTCCCCTACCAGGACTACACACACAAGCCCTTGTGCATCTCAGTGACCAGTTATGGCTCATGTTATGTGACTGTAAGTGATGTGTGTTACTTCTAAGCCAAGATTGTTAATACTCATTATGTCTTCTCCACATTCTCTTTCCTTCTACAGTGACCTTGAAGACTCTATTGAAGATGCTGACATCACAAGATGGAAGGAACATGGGTCCCTCAGTCATCACTTGCTGCAAAACCTTCCCAAAGAATCAACCAACCAGGAATACCATATTAGATTTTGTATGAACAAGAAAAAATGCATTTATTCTGTTAAGCCACTGAGTTTTGAGGTTGTTTTGCTACTGCATTTAACCTACCTTGATTAATACTAGATACATAGAATTAGGGATTATAAATTTCTCATTTATTGCAAGCATCCGATCCCATTATTATGATCTTATTCCATTGTAATGCAACTTTGTTAGAAAATATTGGGAGTTTATGAAAACCTCCCTCTGAGTATCTTAAAAGCCTTCTTTATAAAACAAAATCTCACGAAAGAATGAGAACAAACCCAAACTAATTGCATTTTGGGAAACATTTCACACATATATTTGCAAGTTAAAATCTCTATAGGCAATTGCCTAGTTTACAGAATGGAGTGTTGGAGAAGATTGCAAATGAGACCATCAGGTGGATGGACACTTTCAGTAGGACTATTCTGCAAGGTCTGGAAAATTTACCACTGATCCTTTAACTGTCTATTTATTTCCTCCCACCCATGCCCCCCAGGCCTTCAGATATGTGTGATTTACGAAAAGGATACAGTGTCAGGTGAGGTGCATGCAGAACCTGAAGCCGTGGACACCCAACACTCAAAGAATGAGGCTTGGGGTTTGGGTCTTCAGAGTGCTGAGTCATGACCTGCCTACCTCTCTATAGAGCTTCTGACCTGCTTTATCTGACCTAGACTCACAAGCTAGAAGATGAGAACAGCATCGACAGTAAAAGGCAAAATATTTATATGATCTGAAGAGAGACAGAGCATAAGATGAGAACAGCATGGATTGATAACTGAAATAAAAACTTCACAAAACACTTACCGTTACTACGTGCAATGCAGTCAAATATTTTCTAATTCCTTTTGTACAATACTAATTGAAAGCTGATAAACTCTTTTCACAACCCTCTAATAAATTAGAATTCTCAGTTAGAAAATTGTCTCATCTAAGCGTATGTTATCCTTTCCTGTTAAAGTTCCATTTCTACCAGTCCTCTCCTTAAATAAAATCTGTACTTAAGAAGGGACATGGTCTCAGTTAACTCTGTCATATGGAGAACTGTAGTAAAATTGTTGCCTTCACAAGGAACAGCTGAATTTTTATTCTTTCTTTTCTTTTCTTTTCTTTTCTTTTCTTTTCTTTTCTTTTCTTTTTTTTTTTTTTTGACAGAGTTTTGTTCTTGTTGCCCAGGCTAGAGTGTATTAGTGTGATCTCGGCTCATTGCAACCTCCGCCTCCTGGGTTCAAGCAATTCTCCTGCCTCAGCCTCCTGAGGAGGGGGAATTACAGGCGTGTGCCACCACACCTGGCTAATTTTGTATTTTTAGTAGAGATGGTGTTTCACCATGTTGGTCAGGCTGGTCTTGAACTCCTGACCTCAGATGATCCGCCCCCCTTGGCCTCCCAAAGTGCTGAAATTACAGGCATGAACCACTGTGCCTGGCCTGAATTTTTATTCTTAAAGCTGAAATAAATATCAGATTTTTTTTTATTGCAATAGATGATTTAATAGGCCAGCTCATGAAGGTTAAAGTTTTTGGCATAGCTGGTTACAGAGTTGGAGATTAGAACTCAGGTCTCATGATATGGGGACATTTCCAGTTATTACTCTGCCACCTCTCTAAAGGAGTGCCCGTATCCTCTCATAATCAATTTTGAGATTAGTAAGATGGGAAGAAAGGGTTTTGCAGAGGAATGGTATTGGGTGCCAGGAAACTCTCAAATTGTATTTATTTATTTATTCATTATCTATTTATTTTGATGATCCAACAAGATACTTCATTGACTAAAAAATTTATTCCTTCATATATTTCTATGGATTATATTTTATTGTGGCAAAACATATAATTTACTATCATAAGCATTTTAGGTATACAGTTCAGTGGTATTAAATACATTCATATTGTGCAACCATCATCACTAGCCACCTCCAGAACTCTTTATCTTGCAAAACTGAAACTGTATACCCATTGAACAGTAACTCTCCATTCTTCCCTCCCATATCCCCTGACAACCACCCTCCTGCTCTCTTTCTCTACCTCCAGTTGTATTTTGGGGTTGTTTTTTACATCTAAACCACCCAGCAAGCAGACACGGAGTGGGCAGGTGGGATGACTGGCTAGCTCCATGTACAGGCTCACAGCACACTGATTTTAAATGTCACCCTTTAGCTCGGCAGGTGGCGCTCTCTGACATCAGTTGACTGAGGCAGCTCATGGAATTAAGGGAACTGTTTGTGCAAGTAAGCTGGAGCTGGTGTGGAAGGTAAGAAAGGGCAGGGAGAAGGTAAACACTGATTGGCGGCTCTGCACTCTGACTTCAGAAGCCACATCCCTGCAGACTGGCAGAGGCAGACACTGTGACTGACAGCAATAAAGACAAAGCAGCTGGTGCCCCATTAATAATCACAGGCTCCAGGGAATTTGTCCCCCTGCAGATGAGGACAAACGGTGCAGGCTGTCATCAGGGTGTGCTGGGAACACCCTCAGTCACCCTGGAGGCAGGACTTCATGCCCCTCACCTTTTCAACTTGCTTTTCTAGGGGCCTGTGACATTTATTTCCTGACCTCAGGGTGACATCTCATAAAGGCAAAATTATCCTAACCCAGTACCTTCGAAGCTATCAGCATTAATCCATGTAACTCATTACAGTAAATGACAACAGCTATGATGGACAGAGCTGTAGGGGGATGTGGAGTTCTCATCTTGCCCCTGTCCAGTTTGTCCCAAACAAAATACATTTCTATTACACACTTAATCCCTCTTGTCCATGGTAGTCTCGTTTTAAACAGACAATGGAAACAACCTACAAAAGTCGTGCTACAAACCAGAGAGAGCCATTGCCAACAGTAGTGAGGAAAGAGTGATAACCATGAGCAATCAGCATTACTAATGGTACTCATTAGAGATACTTTCAAACCCTAATGAATTGCCAGCATGGATGGCCCTACCCAAGAAACCAGTGTTAAATATTCACAGAGAAAACAACTTCTGCCTTAGTTTGGGGCATCAGCCTTAGTTTGGACTCCATACAAAGAAGAGACTCTGAAAGTAGCCATTTCATAGACTTACCACTCCTTAGAAGTGTTGTGGGGTATGAACTGCCAAAGAATGTACTTGTATATCCGGATGATACATACTAAAGACATTTCTATTTGAAGCCAGAAACTTTGACTGGGCATGGTGGTGCACACCTGTAATTCCAACGCTTTGGGAGACCAAGGCGGGAGGATTACTTGAGCCAAGGGGTCTGAGACTAGCCTGAGTAACATGATGAGACCATGTCTCTAAAATAAATAAATAATAATAAAATAAAAATTATATGAAGCCAGAACCTTTGGTTCACATTCAGGCTCCTCCTCTCACTAGCTGTTAAAATTGAATAAGATACAAGCTGGGCATGTTTTTGTTGTTGTTTGCAAAATGTATGTAATACCAACTGTCTCTGCCTTCTTCATGGAACTGGAAGGATGAAATGAAATACTGTAAATAAAATCATCCTAGACCATGCACGGTGGCTCATGCCTGTAATCCTAGCACTTTGGGAGGTCAAGGCAGGCAGATTGCCTGAGCTCAGGAGTTCGAGACCAGCCTGGGCAACATGGTGAAATCTCATCTCTACTAGAATACAAAAAATTAGCCAAGCATGGTGGTGTGTGCCTGTAGTCCCAGCTACTCAGGAGGCTGAGGCAGGAGAATTGCTTGAACCTGAGAGGCGGAGGTTGCAGTGAGCCGAGATCATGCCATTGCTCTCCAGCCTGGGCAACAGAGGGAGACTCTGTCTCCAAAAATAAAAAATAAAAATAAATAAATAACCCTAACCACAAATAGTAAAGGCTACAGTGATCCCTGTATAGAGGCACACATGTGCACACACACACACACACACACACTCACACACACACACACACACGGAGAGAGAGAGAGGTAAAGAATTTTTATTAATTTCATTATAAGAATTCTTCAGCAGTGCTTATGAGAACCTCTGTCTGTTCCTCTGCTCTGGGGATAATCACCACAATTCTATGAAATGATGCAAGTTGCAGAAAATGTAGAGCCATTTGCAGGACTTTGATACATCTGAAATAGAAGATGTATAAGGTAACCACTTTGCAATGTGTGAGTTGAGGGAGAGGGTACATATAATACAAAGTTATACAGAAGGTTTTTCCTGATACATAGAATAGATGCTCTGAATGCCGGAGTTCAGTACAGACCTGGAATCACACTTGCCAAACTACAACGAAAAATGTCATGTTCTTGCTTGTGATGCCAGTTTTGCTGGCCTGGGTGGTGAAGGCTGTGGAGTCTCTTCTTTCTCATGGGCTTCTGCATTCATGCATTCTCACGTGCTTGTGGGCAACTGTGATGCTTACACAGGGAGGTGTTTACCAGATATCCGAAGTATGCTTTTTAAAGAGCAAAAAGTAAACCAGGCTAGATCATTTCAACCTGAAAATTGAAAATAATGTAAGAACAAAGGATCTGTGAGCAAATTACATGGATCTGTGCACACACTTATCCTCACACATAAAATATACGTGTGCGCGTATCTTCTGTGATGCCTTTATTTGGGTATCTGCCTACTAATACTCCAAAATCATGTATCTGTTCAAAATAGTACCTCCCACCACACATTGCTTGTTTTTCTGTCTCTCCTACTGTAGGCAGAGTAGTAGAAGGGCCAGGACAATGTCTAATTAATCATTGTATTTCCAACAGCTAACAAACTGCTTAGGTTAAGAACTATTAGTAAAATGAATGAATGACAAACATGGCCACTCTCACCTCCCCCAAAAGAGAATTTTCTAAAGCATTAAAACACAGTTATTTGTTTTATGAGAAAATTAGATGAATTGCAGAGGCAGTTTGAGCAATTTATTTTGGGGACAGCTTTAAAAATAAGGGAGATACCTCAGATGATATAAGTGTCATCTTATTAGAAGGAAGCAACATGAATTAAATCCATGGACCATCTGTGTCAGAATCAACAATGAGATTTTAGAAAATACAGACTCCTGGGCCCAAGACCTAGAGATTTCTGATTTAGTAGATCTTGGGGTGTGGTCCTGGTATTGGTAGTTTTTAAAAGTCCCATAGGTGATTCTAGCAGTTATTAGACTGGGGACCTTAGTCACCTTCAGGGCAAGTTCAGGCTGGGTCTGATTTGAAGATGAGTCCTGCTTTGTCTAGATTCAAATCAGAAGAGCCTGCCTGGTGAGGACTCAGGATGAAATGAAGATATTGAGCAGTTGGCTACTTCTTCTGGTTTTAAATACTTGAGATTACAAAGCATGTTTAAGCTTCTGAAGAGATCATGAGTTCAGTCTCTCGCTGAGGCTCTTGGATGAGAAAGCTCTCTTCAGAGCCCAGAGCAGATGCTGGGATGGAAGAAAAAAGGATAGGATTAGAATTTAAGGTGAAATAAGTGAACGAATGAATGAGAAATAAAGGGCATAGGGAAATTTTAAAGAGGTTAAGGAGCAGATTTTTTTTTTTTAGTTTGTTACAGGGAACAAATGAATAATTTATCTGGCACTTAAATTATTCCACATCCTAACGTTTTTCCACTGCACCCACTTAGGGAACAGGTTTATTCAAATGTTGCAAAGGAAGACACTAAGGGATGGTGAGAAGTGACTTAATTTGTGAGCAAACCAAGTAATCTGCTCTTTTCAGTTGCCGTTAAGTAATGGTTAGCAGAGAGGGAATCATCTAGACCAAGTTTTAGGCTAATTGGTTCTGTATTTATGGTACGGACTCACCAAATTTAGTAAAATATAAGCATTCATTCAGTCAACGTTTATTTGACAATTACCTTGTGAAGATCTCTGCTAGGCAGTCTGGAGATTCAGATATGAATTTTACATGATCCCCGCCCACTGTAACCTACTCCATGAAATCAATGCGTTAGAGTTTTATAGGTCTTTGGATATTACAAATTTCTTACGTCATCTCCTTTCTCCTTTCCTGTATCCTCATTTACTCCTCTTCTTCCTTTACCACCATAACCATATATCTCTGTTCCAGCTACACTGTCTTACTATTCTTGAAACATACTAGAAATGTTCCTGCCTCTAGGCCTTAGCACTGCCTGTTCCCTGTGTTTTAAATGCTCCTCTCCAGATATCTGCATGCCTAACTCCCTCATCTCAAAGTTTTTGTTCAAATGTCACTTTCACAATGAGGCCTACCCTCATTAGTCTATTTAAAATTTCAACCTGCAATGCCCCACAGATATTTCTGATGCCCCCGGCTACGCTGTTTTTTTTCCCCCTTAGCTCTTATATCCTTCTAACATATTGCATAATTTACATATTTATTGTGTTTGCTGTTCATTATTTTCTGTTTCCTAGTAGAATATAAGTCCTTAAAGGTAGAGAGCCATTTCCACCTGGGAGAGAAAGACGTGGCTACGGAAGAGTAGACAGATGCAACATTGCTGGCTTTGTAGATGGAGGAAGGGAACCATGAGCCAAGAAATGTGGGCAGCCTCTAGATGCTGGAAAAAGCAGGAAAATGGCCTTCTAGGGCCACTAGAAGGATTGTAGCCTCTCTACACCTTCCTTTTAGTCCAAGGAGACCCGTATCAGCCTTCTGACCTACAGCACTGTCAAATAATAAATTTGTGCTGTTTAAGCCACTAAATTTGGAGTAAATTTTTAAATAGTAGTAATGGAAACTAATACAGAGTGGAAACCAGTGTCCATGTAACTTTCCCCCGTTGGCTCTAGATCTGCCTCTGAAGTAACCAAAACACATCTGCTTCCTTCTGCCCCATGGCAGACATTCAACTATTTGAAAACACATTTCAAATCCTCTGTAAATCTTTAGCTTGCTAGCTAAATGTTGTTAGTGTTTTCTTATGGACAGTTTTCAGACCTCTCATCATTATAACTATATTTTAGTTCTCACCCTTATCTGGAAGACATTAGTACCCTGAATTAACTCTAGAGTGTAATACAATGTAATACAAGGGAATTGGCCTCTAAAAATACTCTAGATTACCAAGATCTCTGCTAGAGCACAGCTCTTGCCACCAAGCCCACCACTGTGCTACGTGTTAACAGAACCCCACCTGGCTCTGCAGAGGCCTTATTGTGGGACAGTGGAAAGAGCAGGGCTTTGGAATCAAACTGACCTGACTATGAACTCTGACATTTCCACTTCCTGGCTATACGATCTCAAGAAAATTAATTAGCTTTCTGTACTTGAACTCTAACTCATCTGAAAAAAAAAATCCTTATAGGTTGTGGGAAAAAAACCCAAAATATTTGAAAATATTTTGCAGAAGGAAGGCATTCATTAAAATATTTTGATTTCTTTTTTCTGTAGTTCTCAACATTATGTTTTCATTCATGCAAATCACATTTGAACTAACTCTTTAGGCGATAATATTGCATCTCAGGCTCAAATGAAGTTTACAATTGCCTAAAAGCCTTAGGTTTTTGCTTGTTTGTTTGTTTGTTTAAGGGCATGCTCATCAAACCACCTTACCCTATTCTGGGCTGAACAGTGAGTGAATTCATGATAGTTTTGTCTTGTTAGGTTTAGTTTACTGGCTGAGTCCTCCCATACCTTTGGGATTCTAATTTTTTCATTCAGCGTATTAGTTAGCAGGGCCAGCTTCAAACCATGAATTTGTCAAATGCTTCATTAAATGCCCGTGATGCCTATTTTGGCATCACTTGCCCTTAATACATTCATGCTGGATCTGAGTCCAAGTATTCACAAGCCAGCTTCTCAATGACCATGGATCTCAAGGTTCCTTAGAAATTACTCAAGATCTTTCCAGCCAGCTCATATGAAGTTCTCTCCTACCCTGAAAGTAGATGGATCCACCCAGGAGACTTGCACACATGTAGATCCCCTAGTTTCTCTTTTGTCACCTCTGTCTTTCTCCCGGGTTTAACTTATCTCCCATCAATGTCGATGCTAACCTTTACAGCTGAACAATCCTTCTCTGCAAATAAGCATAGAAGCAAAGCAAGTATTGGAGAGTTCTGTTTTCTCTCTGACTTACTACCATTTCAGTATTGACCTACAGCAGAACTCTCCTTTCACTGTTGTTGTTGTTGTTGTTGTTGTTGTTGTTGTTGTTGTTGTTGTTGTTTTCTTGCTCAAAACCTGTCTGTTGTCATCTGACACCTCTTGGTTTACTTGCAGATTGCCCCCTCCACCCCGAAAGTGGTCAGTGGCATGGTGCCTGTCCATCTTTGTTTATATTCACCTCTCTCCATGTCTTTGGCGTCTGAACTTGCAGACATATTTTCTGGAGACAACCTCGGTCTTTTGTTTATATTCTTTTCCTCTTTCCTACTATATTGGATTTTTTTTTTTTTGAGAACTTCTGGGTAAATGAGTCTCCCTTGGTCTTAGTCTGTGGAGTTTTTCCTACCTTTTCTCTGAACTTTTTTTCTGAGTGTTTTGAAATTATATCTCTAAAATATAAGGGACATATCTAACTCTGCCCTACACTCTTGGGGACTGTGAACAGTCAAGCGCTGAAAATATAAAGCTTGAAGAGTTGAGTTTGGTCCTAGCTCTTCAGACATAACATTGAACCGTCATTGCCCACTCCACATCACTTAAAACAGCAATGGAATTAACCCCTTCCTGTAGAGGAAGCAGAGGGCTCTCCTTAGCCCCAGAGGGAAGACAGGCCTTGAGGGGAGAGGAGTGGGCCTAAAATCCAAAAGGTGATGGCTCCTTTTATCGCTTGCAGAATTATTTTCCCTGAAGTCCAGAGAAATCTATTCTCTGGTCAAAACCAATGTCCCCTCTCTCTCTTTTCTCTATACTTCCCTATTCAGATGCCATCTGCAGCAGGACACTGAGGTGCAGCAAAAACACTGTGGCTAAGATCCTTGGCTCTGGAGGCAGACAGACCTGAGTTTAAATCTCAGACTTTCTGAGCTTTAATTTTTCTCATTTATAAAATGTGATAATGATATAACCTGCCACGGAGTAATATTGTGAGAATTGAATAAGAATTAAGTGAGATAAGGCTTGTAAACCACTCAACTCAGTGTCTAGGAACTAACAAATGCCAATTAATATCTGTTATTATTACTCACTGGAAATATGTCCCTTCAGTGTAAAGACCCAGGCTTGTATCTAGCCATTCAGTCTGCCTACAAGTCAACTCAGGCCACCATATGGTCCAGGCAAGCCACAATGGAGCATTCAATCTTGAATACTCAATTGAATACTCCATCAGTGAGTATTCAAGATTGAATGCTCTATCATGGATTTTTTTCTTCTCATTAGTTTTTTGGATTTATTTATTTTTTCTTTCAAATGCAGTTCTCTTTCAACATTGCCTACAATAAGCTTTAGTGCAGAAATTTGGGGTGGGGAGGCACATGGTAAAAAAAGAAAAAGAAAAAAAATAACCCAGGCAATTGCACAAAGTCTTTCCCTGGAAAGCCCAGACTCTGGGGTGGTCAGGACACGTGGCTGCCCTCCTCCACCCCTAGAGCTCCAGCTTTGATGGTCAAGGCACAGATGGGGAGTCATTCCATTCCCCACATAAAAGAGCTGTCTGGGAGTGGGAGAATGGCTGGGGTTGTCTATGCAGGTATGTGTGTGTGTGTACATATATATGTATACATATAATTGACTATATTTGAAAATCCTCTCTATGTATAAATATAAAACACTGGTATTCAAACATGACACCAGTGGATAACTAAAGTGCCTGGCCTTTAAAGATTCTGGCCTGTGTGCATTTGCAGGAAAAACTATTCAACCTGAGTGCCCAGAATGAGGGAGGGGCACTGGGGAAGCAAAACAATGGGGATCCCCTCTGCGGGCAGATGGTGGGAGGAAAGTGTGTGCTGACCAAGTAGGGCCAACAAGAGCATTCGAGCTGCCCAAGTCTTCTTGGTCCCAGGGCTGTCATTAATAGAAGCAAACAAAGAAAGGGACAGAGCACAAAGTGGCAGGTTCTATGGTTTATTTATAGAGATGGCTTCAAACGAAATCCGAGTCTATAAAACATGAAGTCCGGAGCCAACTTGGCTTTTCTATGGAGCTACGGTCAATATATTGGAAAAACTCAGTGAGCCAGGTATTTGGCTGCATTGCCCAGTTGTCCCTGGGTAGTTTATTGTAGACCTCTGTAGAAAATACCTTCGTTTAATCAGTTTACACAGAAACCAGGGAATGGTGAGGGGGGTTTTTGTTTTTTACATATCAGCACAAGGATGGGTTTGAGAGAAGAAGAATACAGTGGAGGGGGACAGAAAACACAGCTTACCTTTGTCCATCTGTCAGAACTGGCACCTGGTTTTTGGCAATCTTTTGGGAACCTCTTTGCCTGGGCTGGGTTGACTTGGCCCCGTCCATTTAAGAATATTTGATTTGATTGCAGAGCAAAATGCTTTTGAAAAGCTGGGCTATTATCCCTGAAATAGAAAAATTAAAAAATTTGAAAAGCACCTTTGAAGTCAGCTACCCAAATGAAACCTGTGACATCAGAGAGATGGTAGATAAATGGAGGGCAGAACAAGGCAGTCATTGACCGCGAGGCAGGCCAGGCTGATGCCACACTTTACACCCTACCAATATAAGTCAAAGATGAAAGATGCTCTGGGCAGCCCGCCTGACCCCTGGGCCTCTGTTATCTCCAATTGATTGCACAGTGTTTTGCTCTGAACAATCCCTCACTGTCTACCTGGTGCAGGTGAATCTCAGCAGAACAGGGGCTTGGGTGGCTTGGCCAGGTTGTGGGAATGCCATGCATAGCACAGGGGGCCAGAGGAGGGCTTGCTTGCATGAAGTGCCGTCTTTATTACTTCTCTTATCCCTTGGATGCTGGGGACAGGGCTGCTAAGTGCAAATCAGGGGCAGCAAAAAAGCCCAGGGCATGTATGGTGACAGGCAGCTCTCTCTCCTGTTGGCAGACTATCAGAGACTGAAGACAAGCTCCAGCTGCCACTCTGCCCCCTCAATATTTCCATACAACGTACCAGAACCTTGGACAAACCTGGATCCCTTAATATACAACAACTCATTACTGGACAAATTTAACTGCTAAGGATAGTCTATCTCAGTCGTTCTTAAACCTGAGTCTGCATCAGAAATACCACCTGGAGGACTTGCCAAAACACAGATGGCTGCCTCCCCTATCCCCATGACAGATTTAGCGAATGTGCATTTCAAACAATCTCCAGGTAATGCTGATGCTGCTGATCCATGGCCTGCACTTTGAGTGGTCTTTAAGGTAAATATCAGACTTACATTCAACCCTGCTGTTACAAAGGAGATTCGCTTGAGTTTAGTGGAGTACACTGGAGTCAGGGGCTATGCTAAGAGCCAGGTACAAAGATGAGTAGCAACAGACTGCAGTGAAACAACTCATTATAATCTAATCTCAGACAAAGTGGGGCCAAATAAAGCCCAGTGGTATCAAATAAACCCCTATATTGAGTCGTCTTTCTCAAAGAATGTTTGGGGAATAAGCAGAGTGTATATGTATTTTTTTAAAGAGGTAAACTTACCTTTTAGCTATCATCAAGAGTTGGTGAATACATAGTTTAGAAAGAAAATTTGGCAGAGAAATGGTTTACTCTGTTTATAAAAACAGTTTTAGGACAAAAGCACAATGGCTCTGCACTTCTAGAAGACATGCTGCTGCATGGTAATCCATGAAACTGAGAACAAGGAAATATGGTGAAGATGAAAGGACAGGGGAAAGAAGTGGAGTCATTGCCAATTGCACAAGTAGGTGACATCACCTCTGCCTTCAGAAAGCTTACAAGAGAAAAGAAAGAGCCAGGCACAGTGGCTCATGCCTGTAATCCCATCACTTTGGGAGGCAGAGCTGGGAGGATCACTTGAACCCTGGAGTTTGAGACCAGCCGGGGCAACATGGTGAAACTCCTGGCTCTACAAAAAAAAAAAAAAAAAAAAAAAATAGCCGGGCATGGTGGTATGCACCTGTATTACCAGCTACTCAGGAGACTCAGATGGGAGAATTGCTTGAGTCTGGGAGGCAGAGGTTGCAGTGAGCCAAGATCGCACCACTGCACCCTAGCCTGAGCAGCCAGACCCTGTTTAAAAAAAAATAAAAAGAAAAAAGAGACGGAAAGACACTCTTAAGAAGTTATAGATCATTGACTAGCAATTTTAAAACCACTGTAAAAGATGCTACAAGACGTAAATGATTAAGTGCCATGTGAGTATGTCAGAGTAGGAAAGTAGGGCTGCAGAGGACAGGACAGTCTCTAAAGAGGACTGAGATGAAAACTCACAGTGAAAAATGAGTGGGGATTATATCGTTAGAGAGGAGAAGGGGGCATTGCAAACAAAAGAAAAAGAAAAAAGAAAAGGAGATGGGAATGTATGCAGATACCAACGAGGCAATACATAGTTTATCCTGGATAATCCAGAGTGTTCAAGCCACATAGAGCAACTTGAGAACAGACTGAGCAACGCATTGAGGCCGTCCTAAAGTACTTTGACATTATTCTCCAGATTGCAGGAAATCAACTATGCATTTTACTCATTCATTTATGCAGTTCACACTTAAGGAGCACATACTGTGGACCAAGAACAAGTATCAGCTGCGAGCTCAGAAATCCGTGAGATTAGTCCTTGCTCTTCAAGTTTTCACTGTTCAGTAGGGAAAGCCCCAGAGAATCAGATAATAACACAAATTAGGAAATTATGTGATGAAATTTGGAACAAGAAAAGTGGAGGCCAGAGGAAGCAGCAGTTGGCTCTCCATAGAGGCACTAAGGAAAAACTCCACAAAGCTGAACTCCTTGAGCTGGGACTTGAAAAGGGGTGGATAGACTGAACGAAGGCTCTGTGCCGCACTCTGTGGTCGTACAGGACTGCCTCCCACTTCTTCCCTTTCTCAACCATCACGTGTCATGAATGAATGAAGGAATATGGAAAGAAGGAAGGCAGGAAAGGAGGGGGAATGGGAGCAGGGAAAGAAAAAGGGAGGTAAGGAGAAAAGGGGAGAAGGAGAGAAGAAAGAAGAGGGAGAAAAAGTATAGGCTATAGGAGGAGAGGAGGGTGGAAGGACATTCAGAAGAGGTAACAGAGAGCCCTGCAGAGCACTGTCATGCGCACATGGATGGCAACCCTAGAACTGGCATATATGGGGTGTCCTACACTGCAGCTCTCAGGGAACAGCAGAAAGATATTCTTCCAGAAAAGGGCAACATTTTTAATCTTTTTTGAGTAGACTGTATATGGCTGAATGTCTGCCTAGTTCATTGCTCAGGAATAAGTTTTGTCCCCTAGGCAAAGAAAGAGGAGGTGATTGGTCCTTGCTCTGACTTGAGGGGCTCTAAAAGTCCCTGCCTCTGTGCTGCCCCACCCTCCTAGGCTGGGATGCTGTGGTTGGCCTGACTTCACCATCTCATAACTGCCTTCACTCCTGGGTGAGGAAACAAGCAGGGCTCACTGGCTCCAGGGGACCACAGGTAAGAGGTGCGTGTGTCAGTTCAGAAGCTTTGTTGTCCCTTTCTCCAGAGCACGAGAGTCAGCTTTTATGAGGCAAAAGAGGAGGTGCTTTAAAAGATGAGTCCTACAAGAAAATGTATCTTACTAGGAAAGCTAGCCTGGGATCACTCCAGAAATGAAAAAGAGGAAGGCTAATTTTTCAAAGCAGCTAAAGTCTCAACGTTCAGTAAACAATTTATTTGGATAATTCATTTGAAAAAAAACAAGTGTTCAACTTCTAGAAGATCAATTAATTCTATCCAAGGAGCGTTTACAGTGCAGAAGTATATTTCAACTTTCTTTTGCCATATATCTGTCTTTTGCCCTGAGATTTAACAGAGATTGGCCAAGTGAGGCGTGGTGGCTCATGCCTATAATCCCAGCACTTTGGGAGGCAGAGGCGGGTGCATCATGAGGTCAAGAGATCGAGACCATCCTGGCCAACATGGTGAAACCCCGTCTCTACTTCAAATACGAAAATTGGCCAGGCGTGGTGGCGGACACCTGTAGTCCCAGCTACTCGGGAGGCTGAGGCAGGAGAATCACTTGAAACCGGGAGGCGAAAGTTACAGTGAGCCGAGATCACACCACTGCACTCCAGCCTGGTGGCAGAGCGAGACTCCATCTAAAAAAAGAGAGAGAGAGAGAGAGAGAGAGAGATCGATCAGCTTGCCAAGATCATCTTCCTTTCTTTTTCATATCTTTATTCTTTCCTTCCTTCTTTCTTTCCTTCCTTCCTCCCTCCCGTTCCTCCCTCCTTCCTCCTATTCCATTAAGCATCATTCTTCCATCTCTTACCACCAACTCCTCCCCCTGCCCTGGGTGGAATTCCACCTAAGAGGATCTGTGCTGGCCTGGGACTCTGAATTAAGTGGGCTTGGGGGTTATGTGGCTTTAGCACCCACTATAAACAATTTTCCCTGTCAGTCAGTTTCTTCTTATTACAAGAAGGACCTCCAGTATGGCTCCTCCTGTGGTTGGATTCCAGGTCACTGCTGTGCCCTGTGTAATTTAGGAACCTCTTTGATTATACAGGTGAATAGCTCTACTTGTTTCTCCAGAAGATGTTTGGTTGAAGTCCCTTCCCTGTGATTATGACTTTCTTTGGTCAAAAGGAAAGTAACCTGAGAAAGCTGGGTCCAGGAATGAAGAACAGGGAGGCAGCCGCAAGATGAATTTTTGAACTCTCCAGACCACATTTTTGACTATACAATCCCTGAACCAACCTTATTATTAAGTATAATTACCAGCCCCAGGCACAAGATACAGAGCCCCTACAGAGGTACTGTAGGTACCCCCAAGTAAAGCTATATTTTTTTCATGCATGACCATTTTATCAATTGAGGAATTATGAACCCCTGGGTAATCAGTTGGGTCAAGTTGGCTCCAAATGCCAAAACACATTGATAGGATACTGAGAAATGTAAAATATACATCATTAGAACTTAAGAGATAAGTGTATCCAGGCCTCACTTAAAAACAATACAGATATGTTTTAATACAACATGTTTTTTCCTGAATATTGATTCTTGGAAAATAAAGCTTCTTCCCAATCATCTGCATCGGCTCCAGACTGATTAATATGATGGTCCTCTCAGGAGGTGGGAATGGGTATTGGTTTAAGGATGATTAGTCCCTATTTCACATAAACCATACTAATCAGATAAATTATTGGCAATAGATCCCTCTCATCTAATTGCATTAATAGAAAGCACCTGGAGGAGAGCCATTTCAAGGTCCAACAGCTCTGTGAGGTAGACATGATTCTTAATCCCACCTTTCAGGTAAGACAACCAAGATTTAAGAGAGATTGGCTAACTTGCCAAGATAATCTTCATTTCTTATCTTCCTTCATTTCTTCCTCCTTCCTCTCCTTCCTTCCTTCCTTCCTTCTTTCCTTCCTTCCTCCCTCCCTTCCTTCATTTCTTTGTTCCTTCCTTCCCTTCTTCCTCCTTTTCTTTATACACTATATGCAAGTCTCTATAAGCACAACAGAGAACAAACAAGACAGAAAGTCCTGGCCCCTATGGAGCTCACATTCCTGTGGAGGGTAAAACAATTTTCTCTACATAATATGCTACCATAATGCCAGGTAATGAAGAGCTTTGTAAATTAATAATAAATGGGACAAAGATAGACAGTGGGGATGGTGGCAAAAGGGCTTTTATTTAATACAGATGCTCAGAGAAGGCCTCTCTAACAAGATGACATTTGAGGAGAGACTTGAATGAAAGACAGGAGAGACAAATGAAAAATGTGCTTGGCAAGTGTGAGGAAGACCAAGAAGGCCACTGTTACTGGAGAAAAGGACAGCAGAGAGAATGATAGGCGATGAGGTTGAAAAAGTAGCCAGGGTACATATGTATAGCGTCTTGGAAGCCACAGTAAGGATTTGGATTTTAAGTGTGATAAGAATGTATCAGTTGCTGGTGAAGGCTGTCAACGGACAATAGTGGAAGCAGTTGATAGGGGTGGGAGGGCAAGTTGGTGTTTTGAATAGAAAGTCATGCACTAGTCTATGCTTGGGCCAGGGTGGTAATGAGAAAGGTAGTGAAAATTGGCTGGATTCATGTTATCTCTGAAGCTAGGACAGTAGGATTTGTTTCAGGACACAACAAAGTCTAGACTTTAACCCAGGCAAGTTAGCAACAGCCCCACGTACCCACCCTCTGGCCAACACACCAGACAGTAAGTAGGTTTTAGTCTCACTGCAGCCACCTACTCAATCCTCCTTTTTCTATTACCCCTGTGCTCTCTGCTGCCACCTAGTGCCCATGTGCTGCCTCCAACTCCTCCCAGCCCTTGCCCTGAGTGGTGTGCCCATCAAATACTTAGGAAGAAAATGTCACTTCTCTGGGCCTCAGTTTCTTCATCTATGAATGTTAGGGCTGGGATACCTGCCCTCTAAAGCCATTTTCAATTCTTACTTTCCATGGTCGTGATCTCTTCCCTATGATGTAGGCAGGAAAAAATGTTAAGATTATGGCTACCCTGTAGGAATGTATTTTTTAAATATTGCCTTGGCAGTTCTGGAGAACCTTGCTCTAGTGCTCAGAAAGAATCAAGGTGCTCTGGAATCATTAGGTCTTGTTGCAAAGTTGAGATTAAACTAATTAACATTTTATAAAATCTAAAATTGAATACCCTGAAAGAGAGGTGGGTTATTCTCCAAAAAATTAAATAAAGAATTCCTGTGTGACCTAGCAATTCCATTCCTAGGTATATATTCAAAAGAATTGAAAATAGGTACTCAAACAGACCTTGGTACACGAATGTTCACAGCAGTGCTCTTCAGTGTAGCCGAAAGTTAGAACAATCCAAATGTTCACCAACAGATGAATAATGGATCAACAAAATGTGATATATCCATAAGATGAAATATTACTCTGCCATAAAAAGGAATGAAGTGTTGATAAATGCTACAATGTCGATGGACCTCAAAAACATTATGGTAAATTAAAGAAGCCAGATGCACAAGCTGACATATTGTATGATTTTATTTATATGAACTCTCCAGAATAGATAACCCATGGAGACAGAAAGTAGATTGGTGGTTGCCAGGGACTGAGTAAAGGGTGTAAATGGGAAGTGACTGCTCAATAGCTACAGGGTTTCTTTGGGGTAATGAACATATTTTGGAACTTGATAGAGATGCTGGTTGCACAGCAATATGAAAGTATTAAACGCCACTAAAATGTACAACTTAAAATGGTTAATTTTGTTATGTGGATTTCACCTCACTAAAAATGTTAATGTAAAGGTAAAAGTGTTGATTCACTTCCTTAGTCTCACTAGCCTCATTTCAAATGCTCAGTAGCTAACGGCCAACATATTGGGCCCCACAGATGTGGAATATTTACATCATCGTAGAAAGTTCTCTTGGACAGCACTGATTTAGACATTACATGGTCTCTGACACGACCGTGGGGAGGTTGCAGGAATAGAGGTGGAATGAAGGCATTAGATCGCAGTTCACATCGGTCCCTGCGCTTCATGGAGACTCCATGTGCACCATGGTATGTACTGTTCTCCCTCGCAGAGCAGGGAGCTTTCTCAGCGCTACTTTCCAACCAAATGCCCACCAGAGGGCACTCTCACACCCCAGAAAACAGAAAACGAAAAGGACGTCAGAGTGCAAGGACTCAACATTTTTAGCATCCAGAGCTAAACTAGTGGTAACAGAAGTTCATGGAAAGCAAACACTATATGACAAGTTCCATGTAAACTCTCCCACTCTGACTTGAGAAATTGTTCATTTTTTGGGGGGAAGCTTTCCTTCTTGGCTGTATTGGGTCTCAGCCCAATGTGAATTTGATGAGTATGTAGAAAGGTTGCATGTGTACTAAATGCAAATGTACGAGCTAAAGGCTAGAGTCCTGCGGCCCAGGGATGAAGTTGTCCATCCTTGACCTGCAACTTTGTTTGCTCCTCTTTTCCAAAGCTCTTGCTGACAGCTTGATGGCTGGTGGGCTGCGCTACCATCATATAACCATAGAAAATTAAAACTCTACAAGCATTCAGTGTGGTAACCCTCTAACTAAGGCAGCAAGCCTTTGCTTAAAATGAAATAGAAGAAAAATGTCTGCTTCCAGGGTAGGAACTATACATAAAGCATGATTTATAAAAAAACATTTGAAAATTATTATCTCTTCTGGTGAGCATTCTGGTGAGCCAGTGCGATTATATTTTATACTTCATTGTTTGAGTTTTTGCATGAATCTTCTCACAAAGCTCTTGTAATCGGAAAGTTAACCAGGATGATAGTTTGGTTCTGGCATTGCTGGCATTTTGCAAATCTAAATGTGAAAAACCAATCTGGCAGTTTTACACTTGGAGAATAACATTGTATAGGACTCAACTATTGCCTCTACCATTTGGCTCTTGCAACACTAAGACATTTTTTCTTCTCGGAATTTGGAAATGTTTTGGGTTAAAAAAATAAACTCACAGTTCTCTAGATCTGGAAGAGCTGTTTCTGCAAACTCTTCGCGACAGGGTATAAATGTAGCCTGCCATTCCAGTGATTGGATGGTTGGTCTCATGGGCAGAAACGGTGGGGGTTTCTTCTTCCCTTTCTTTTCTCTTCTCTCCCTTCCTACTCTTTTTCCCTGTATCTGAGATGGATTTATTAAATTTGGAGATTTTTTTTTTTGAGACAGAATCTTGCTCTGTCGCCCAGGCTGGAGTGCAATGGCACACTCTTGGCTCACTGCAACTTCTGCCTCCCGGGTTCAAGCGATTCTCCTGCCTCAGCCTCTTGAGTATTTGGGATTACAGGCATGTGCTACCATGCCCCACTAATTTTTGTATTTTTAGTAGAGGAGGGGTTTGCCATGTTGGCCAGGCTGGTCTCGAGTGCCTGACCTCAAGTGATCCACCTGTCTTGGCCTCCCACACTGCTGGGATTACAGGTGTGAGCTGCTGCACCCAGCCTGGAGCATTCTTTACTAATTCTCAGCTCTCTGGAAAAAGTGGACAAAACCAGACTTTGGCCTTGGGTTAATATCTGACAGAGGTGTTACAAAGAGGGAAAATTACTAGCTGTTACACAGCAGAGTATTTAGAAGGAAGATATCTTAATATTGTCCTTTAATCTAGTGTCTTATCACTGTTTGTAGGTATAAACGTTTTATATTCACCTATTTTGTTGATATACATGCTTTTTAGGTTCCTGAAACCCAAAACCAAAATGCCATTTAAATCTCAAAGGACCATCACCTCCTCACTTTCCCTAGGTGACACTAAATATCTTCAGCTCTCAACAGTATTGCATAAAATCAGCAGCATCCAGGCCAATAAGCTGAAATGTGATGGGAAGCAGGGAACCACTAGGCAACTCATGCCCATTGGCACAATTTTAATCTATGTTTTAAAACAAAATTTTCGAAAGAGAGAAAAACGTATGCAGCATTTACCAAAGAATGTTTCACATACACGCACAAGAGAAAAACAGTCTGAGAAGGATTGAGGGGAAAAGTGTACTCGGTGGTCAAATAAATTTGGAAAACACTAAGTGTTCACTTTTTCTCTTGGCCATTCACAATTTACATTAATATGGTAAAGGTCTTGAGAAGCTGCAGGTAGCAGAAGTTATTAATGCTCTACCCAGATCTTTGGAGATCTTTTACAGTTCTTTGTGCTCATCCCAAGCTTTGGCATTCTTCCCAACTTTCTTCAGAGTATTGGCAGATGCACAGAAAGCCTAAAGTACCTGAGAATTCACAGTCCCTCCGGAGGCTCATGGTCAGTGACGACAATGATGGGCAGATGTTGGGAAGCCTAGCCCTTTGCCTTGAAGTAGAACAGACTCTATGAAATACTTCAAGCCCCCAGAGCTTCTTGGGCCTGAGTGTTCACCTGAAACGGCACCCAGTCTTCACTTCTTCCTTCCCTATCCTATTTCCTACTTCACTGGCTGCTTTTGGGAGCACTTTTTTCATAAGTTCCTTGCCCATCCATCCTCACCTCAAGGTCTGCTTCTGGAGAACCTGACCCACCATGCTACAAGGAACCCCATTCAACTTTGTTTAACTCAGGGTTTTAGTCATGCATTCATTAAACGAACTTTTACTGAGTTCCTATTGTGTGTCAGTGTGTCCTGAAAGTACTGGACCATGCATGGCTAATCATTAGCCGATTCATCCCACCAAGCGTGAATGGGTGAGTTTTCTCTCCCATGTAACACCTTTCAGATTTTGGGGAAACTAAAATGCCAAGGAATTCACTTTTGGAAATGCCAGCATACAGAATTAGATTGGGCACACGTAAGTCACACTCTCAAACCATGTTGCACATTCCTCAAGGGAAAACTGTGGGGGGTGCCTTTCTTTGTATCCACATTATCATTGCTCAACCCTGACTTGCACCTTGAATCACATCTCACGTAGTTGTAATGGAACATGCCCTGGACATGGACTCGGAACCCCTGAGTTTTCATTCATCTTCAAGAAGTGAGGGGAAGCTGGAGGAGAGGCAACCTGGTGATTAAGATGTGATGCTGGTAAATGTGGGGAAGGCTAAAGTCAATTTTGTGGGAGAATACAGTTTTGGCCACCTGGCAATTTTGGAAAAGATTTGCAAAAGAGTGTTGTGTAATAATTTCTCCCAAGAAGCTCAAAGTTCATCCCAGATGTGGTGTAATCCATCTCCAAACATCCCTATGAAGCAGAAAGCATTTCAGAAGCTCACAGTGTGATTTTTAAAGTCCGTTTTAATCAGTTCATATAACTCGGCAGTCAACGCTTATGTTTGATGCCACACAGGAAAACTACCCAGGTGTTTTGAGGCTGGATTGACTGGGGAAAAACAATCTGAAGGTGGAAGCGGAGTCAGGAGACATGCTTCCTGTCCCCACCTTTTCTCTGCCTGCCTTTCTCAACCGAGCATACTTCATAGAAGTCTGATGTGACAGGATTATAGCTAAACCAGGGTCTCTTAAAAACTAAGCTTGGTCAGGGAGAAGCCACAGAGAGAGGCCTGCTGGCTGCTAAGGTAAGCACAGTGCACACAGTACCTCTTAATACTGCCTGAAGCCAAGTATCTGGACTCCATGCTTCATAAAGTAAGCAGGTTAGAAACAAAAAAACTGTTCCTTATGCTTTTAAGAGAAAGGATTAAGAAAAATGAATGATCAAATTGTAGGTAAGATGGTATATATGTGCATACCTGCATTCTGGTCATATCTTAAAAGGCTAAAAATGCCTGCCCTAGGTAAATGGAGGAGAATAAAGACTGACAGCAGGTCTTTGGAGTTGGTGACCAGCTGGAGAACAGCTCCAGCAAAGTAGAAACCTAACTTCCAGGTTAAAGAGTGTGTGGTGGATGTATGCAAGCCCCCAAGCAACTCCAAATAGGGTGATGGGTGATCAGAGTCAAATGAAGGACACAAATAATCAGAGGGTTAAGGATTCAGAACAGGAAAGATGCTATACAAATGGCAGGGCCATAACAATGTATCAAGAAACATTAAGGCTTGCAATGGGCCTGGAGGTAAATCTGAGGAGCTTGGTTACGGATTTTAAGAGTCTCATCCCAGGGAATTCCCTGCCTATTTACTCTGGAGAGAAGGTGCTCTGAATTTCTAATCTTGACTCTTCTAAGTGAAAACTCCTGGAAACTCTTCCAAGACCTGCACCTTAGACCAATCACTATGATCTGCTGTTGACTTTCCTATCATCTGATCTTTTGCCTCATTTGCTGTTCATCCCATATTATCTTTCACTTGCCCATGACCCCTCCTCAATGGTGGACTTTTATTAGCTGCTAAGGGCTATTTTCCTGCTTCATAGATGGTACCTTCTCATTGAGTCCTTACACACTGGAAGGGGCAAGGCTTCTCTCTGGGTCTTCTTTTACAAGGGCACTAATTCCATTCATGAGAGTGGAGCCCTGATGACCGAATCACCTCCCAAAGGCTCTACCTTCTAATACCATCACCTTGGGAGGTAGGATTTCAACATATAAATTTTGGGCAAATATAAATACTCAGATCACAACAGCATGTGTGAGGGAGAAGAGACCTGAATCTATGTGTATAGTAATGTCTGGGCACTGACACTGGTATGACCACCTACCACAATACAAATGTTAAATAGCACAACATCTGTAATACTTTGCTAGAAGGCTATACTACAGAAGGATTAATCCAAGATGAGTGCTGTGACAGAGCTGCAGTTACAGAGCACCCAAACATGATCACACTCTAATCATGTCTTCAACACCTGACGGGTAGGGAGCACACATGCTGCAGAGGTCAGACATATCTTAGTGTAATGGGGGAAGCTTTGCATTAAAAGTTAGGTAGCCTGGGTCCAAGTCCCGACCTTACTCCTTTTTCGTTCTGTAACTTTGAGAAAGGGACTTGAGGTGCCTAACCTTGGGTTTCCTGTAAAATTAGGACAATAAAATTCCTGACTTGCTTACCTCAAAAGGCTATTGTGAAAATTAAATGAGATGATGAATATCAAAGTATGTTGCATACTCTGAAATAGTTTACAAATGAAAGTTCTTGTAATATAATTGATATTTAATTCTCTCCAAAGCAGTGCAAGATGGGGTAAGAATAATCACCATCATAACAGTTAAATTTTTCTCTTTTATCATGATGTTTTTTGTTATTGAAACATCATTTCCAACTACAGAACAGTTATAAGAAAGTACAAAAAAATGCCCATAACATTTACATTTTCTCTTTTACAATATCTTGAATTTTATACATCATTTCAAACTATAGGAAAGTTATAAGAAAGTACAACAAATGCGCATACCAGTTATATTTTTCTCTTTTATAGTGTCTTTATTTTTTTGTATACCATTTGTAACAGAAAAGTTATAAGAAAGGGGGAAAAAAACCCTATAGGTTTGGGAGGCCAAGGAGGGTGGATCACTTGAGGTCAGGAGTTCGAGACCAGCCTGGCCAACATGGTGAAACCCCATCCCTACTAAAAATACAAAAATTAGCTGGGCATGGTGGCAGGTGCCTGTAATCCCAGATACTTGGAGGCGGGGAACTGAGGCAGGAGAATCGCTTGAACTCAAGAGGTGGAGGTGGCAGTGAGCCAAGATCACACCACTGCACTCCATCCTGGGCGAAAGAGGGAGACTCTGTCTCAAAACAACAACAACAATAACAACAACAACAACAACAACAACAACAGCAACAAAAAGCCCATCAGTCTTTTATCTGGATGCATCACATCAATTAGTAATGATTTGCCCCATTTGCTTAATCATTTTCTCCCTTGCCCTCTCTCACTGTCTTGCTTTGATTGCATGTATCATGTCCCTTTATCCCTGAATACCTTGGTATATATTTCTCAAGAACAAGAACATTCTCCTATATCCTCTCAGTACAATTATCAGAATCAGCAAATTTAACATTGATATAATGCTATAATTTAACCCATGGTCCATATTCGAATTTTGCCCATTCTCTCAAACTGTCCTTTACAGCTATTTTTTCCATTCCAGGATCCAATCAACAATAATACACTTATTACCATGATCTTCTAAGCCTCCTTTCACCTGAAACCTTTCCTCAACCTTTCTCTGTCTTTTATGATTTGGGTATTTCTGAGGAGGAAAGGCCAGTTGTTTTGCAGAATGTTTCTTATTTGGGGATTGTCCAGTGTTTCCTCATGACTAAAATCAGGTTGTGGAACCTGGGCAGAAATGCCACAGAAGAATGCTAGCCCTTCTCAGTGTGTCACAGCGGAGGCATGGCTTGTCGGGTTGTTTCGATACTGGTACAGGCAGCTCTGATCACTTCGTTAAGGTGATGATGTCCACCATGTTTTCCACTGCAACATAATTACTATTTTCCCCTTTGTAGTTAAATATTTGTGGGGAGAAACTTTAACATGATGTAAATATTCTGTTCTTCATAAAGCTCACACCCACTAATTTTAGTATTCATTGGTGATTCTTGGCTGACTGAAGTCTAATGGTCACAAGTGGTCATTTGTTAACTCCATCCTTTCTTCTACTTTGTAAAGTTAGAGTCATAAGGTGGAACTGTTCCTGCAGCCCCATTTATTTATGTATTTATTCATCTATGTAGTTATACCACCACAGACTCATGGATTCTTCTTTTGCTCAATAAGTTTTAATCCATTACTATTATTGCATTTGCTTGGATTCTCTTGGATTTGGCTAGTGGGCACCACTTCGATCTGGATCTTCATCATTTTGACACACTTCCATCATTTCTTTGTTAAGCACTTCCTTGCTTTCTGGCACAAAAAGCTGGTCCAGATTTATCTTGTACCTCCTCTACCCTGTAATTCTCCATTTCTCCGAAGGGCTCTAGTTAGGTTCTTTTTGTACAGAATGGTTTTTAAAAGTCAGGATCTGGGCCTCCAGGCATGTTCATTGCTACTGGGGTATCACTGATTTTAGGCCCTGTCAGTGAAATGATATCATTTTAAAACATTTTCCAATAATGACTGATGAATATATAGATAAACTCATTGTCCCATAACAGCTCATACATTTTTAAACATAATACATATATATCATGCTAAACATACATGTTAAAGCTAACATGCAAATAAAGAAAACATGAATTCGTACTGGTACTTCCATTCAAACCAGTGTTACCAGTTTATTCTAGCCCTTCCTCTTGCCATATTTGGACCTCCCTTCTCTGACAGTGAAAAACCTAGCTCCCACCCACAACATACTTACTCATTTGCTCAGTGCTTGAACACAGGCACAGAGTAGTTTCAGAGTTGCTCACCTGTACCATTATGAAAAACAAACACTACTTAGCATTCAATATTTGTTTATAGCTCTTTTCTCTTTGGATTGGAGGCATAGAGTGAAAATACTATGTTCAAAAGTTACTTTGATTAGTTTTATTTCCTTCTTCAATATGACTGTTTTTCATATGAAATGCAAGTAGATCCAATTGTTTGTATTCAATTTTATGTTTTTTTCAGGAATTTTTATTGATTTGAATTTTTTCAGTAGTAAAACATTAACATGCTTCCAAAAGTTAAGATTGTACAAAAGGTATTTTAAAGATGTATCCCTCTCCCCATCCCAATTCCTTGCACCCCATTCCCACCATGCCCTGTAAATAACTGCTTTCACTACTTTTTGGTTTATCCTTCCTGTGGTTCTTTTGGCAAAAATAAGCAGATGCATGTATAGTTCCTTATAATAGTTAATATTGTAATTATTACTGGCTTACAGAAAAGGCACAATCTGTACACACCACAGAAGTCAATAGGATCAGGTTCCATTTCTTCCTGACTCCGAGGAGCCTGTAGGGGTCAGCAGGGGACACAGAGCCGGCTCTCCAGAGCTGA
This sequence comes from Rhinopithecus bieti, assembly GCF_001698545.2. Classification (NCBI taxonomy): domain Eukaryota; kingdom Metazoa; phylum Chordata; class Mammalia; order Primates; family Cercopithecidae; genus Rhinopithecus; species Rhinopithecus bieti. The sequence goes on along the minus strand of NW_016808313.1, from coordinate 569,835 downwards.
GTGGATATTACAAGTTCACTGCAGCTTGAACCCACATCCATCAACTGGCTGCTAATCCTTCTTGACAGACATCCCAGAAGAAACTTGATGTGCTAACTAGTTCCAGAGTTTAACGAGTGTGAAAGCCAAGGTTTGTATTTTGGAGGCTGGAAGTAAAGTGATTTATGTCTGCATTTGACTGACCATGAGAAGTCACCAAGAAAGTGGCTGGACTCAGTTGCCTAAATGTTCTTTTTCCTCAGAGGAAAAGCTTAACCTTTTAAGATTTCTTCATTTCTTCCCCATAAGTCTGTACTTAGGAGACCCAAGAGCTTCAAGCCTCAAGCCCTTCTTAAGATGCATTTGATATACCACCCCATGCAGGGTGACAATAGCAGGTCTGTCTGCCCGCCTGTCAGTGGGGCCTCTCAGCCCTGCAGGTGAAGAAAAAGGACGGTGGCTTCACCTGAGTGCACCTGTGCTCACCCGAGCAGAGTCAAGAATGTGAACAATTCAAGCATTCTCCAGCCTAGAAACTCAGCTGCGATGACTGAGAGAAGCTGGATGCGCTTTTCTCTTTAGGTATTTCTCCTTTGTCTTCATTACTTTCTTGGCAGAAGGGCACAGTCAGTGCTGGATGGCAGACGGAAAGCCTCAGATGGCTGTCTTGGCTCAGGCAAGCAGGGCTATAGCAAAGGAGGCAGCTTCAGCTGTTCTGTACAGACGGGAGAAATATGAACCCACCTGGATATAAAGAAAACCCCACCCTAGACTCTGCCAAGTATGGAGAGGAATAGAGCTATCTCTTCATCGCCAACTCTCAGTGTTTTCTTAAGTCCTTCATACCTTCCCACTTTAGTACACTCAGCTGAGAAGTGTAAAGAGATACTCACCCTTAGGGCTAAGAAAAGAGAAATTCTCCTCCTCCTCATTCCAACTGAAACCCTGTTTAGGTTCACAGCAGCCTACTTGTGCCCCATGAGGCAGAGAATTGGGAATAATGTGTTGATGGATGGTAACATATAGGCAGGTACAATAATGTCCCACTACTGTGATGCTTTTATAGGTTCTTGGATTTGGAAGGGCCTTAGAGGTCACCTAACTGACCAGTCTTCTACCTCCCTAGCAATCCCTCTGCAATACCTTTGACAGGTGGCCATTCAGTCTCTGTCTGAACACTTTCAGTGATATGAAACTCCACACTGTTGAATAGCAGACTCCTACTCTTCCTTCAAGACCCTGATCAAATGTCATCTGCTCTGTGAAGCTTCTCCCAACTCAGCCAGGCAGATCAGTTACTCTGTAATTTGTGATCCCTCAGCACTTTACCCTCACTCCATCAAAACACATTATACTGGAATTTATCTTTTTCATCCATATCTGTCTCTCCCATTGGTCTCTGGGCATTTCAAGGAAGAGAGTCACATATTATTTTCTTTGTATCCTCAACTCTTACTACAATACCTGACACTTAGATGGTGTTTCAATAATGATTGTTGACTATGTAGATGAGTGCATTCTCTTAAGACAGCTTACATCATATTTAAACAACTATAATTATTAGAAAATCCATCCTTACATTGAGCCTATGTCTTCTTTCCACACAGTGGTCTTTATTCCGCCATTAGACAAAGGGACAAAGGGACACATCACATATCCACTATGTGCTAGATAGACACTCTGCTTGAGAAGTTTATAGAAAGTCCACTTACACTTTCATTAACTATTCTCCCAATAGTTGCTGTCCTCATGATTCCCACAGACCTCTCCTGTGCAGGCTAACCCTCCGTGGTCAGGCCAACAATTTCTCCGCTGATATGGCTTTAGGACTCTGGCTTTCCATTCACCCTGGTCTGGATGGGTTTATCATGAAGATCCTAAGGAAACCCGGAATCATGTATTTAGTTCCACTTGCTGCCCTGGGAATGCAATGTCTGCTGGAATAGTCTATGACAGCTCCTCAGTCTCAGACAGGGCAGATACAAAGGCTTTGGGAAAAGGTGAGCACTTTCCCTAAGTGCCAGCTGCAGCACCTCAGCAGGCCAATGTTTCCTGATCTCCCTTCAAGCCAATTTCAAGGGAAGCTTCTGTTCAGCATTCCAGCTTATGAAACACGAAACCTGAGAGCAAAGGGCCATATCCCACCCTCAGAAGATTATTGTCAGTAGTGGCTCATCCTTAGGCCCAGGTTTTCCTTTGTGGATCAATCAACAATACTTAACTTCTAGTCTTGCCTGGACCTATTATCTATTACAGTTTTTGTTATTTTCCAGTAGGATATTTCTCTGCAAATGCTGCTGCCAGGATATGCATATATCCATGTATTTTAGTTCCCCAGGTCTCTTCCCTCTGGAGAACACCAAGAATACCAGGGGGAGGTGGAATGAGAGGGCGAACTGATACTGAAAGCAAATCACAGATGTCCAAGTCAAACTTCATCACCTGGAGCCAACCCCTCTCTTCACTCTTGCAAAAACACACCCATCCAGCCAAGTGCATTTCTTTCTTTCTTGCCACCTCTAAAGACAAATTTCTGATGATGATATATTTGATTTCAGTCACTGTCTTCACAGCTGAAAGTATACTGCCCAGTAACTGTGTAACATTCTTTTCAAAGCCCAATGCAGCATTTCCTTCTCATCAGATATCCTATCAGGTTCTTGTTAGCTATAATGTCTTTCAGAACATCCCTGTCCATGTCAACTTAACCTCAATGCCTTTCTATATGCGAAGTGACCACTTGTGCTTTGGGCCCACCCTGTGTCTTATAGAGGCTTCCATCCCAACAATTGATTGAAATTACTTACTTGTACAACTGTCTCCCACAAAACAGTCTTGACCTTCTTGAGGGCAGGAACTTTACTTTGGCTTTGGCTTTGTATTTGCAGGATCCAGTATAATCTCTGACATGTAGGATACACTCAGTCAGCACTGATAAACTCCTTTTAACAGTCCAAAAAATGGTGAGTCAATGTTTTTGACCTTATACCTCATGTCAGTGGGTTTGGAATTTGTAAAAAAAAAAATTAAAAAAATCATCTGGAGAGCTTTTTAGAAATATGCACCACAGATCTGTTGACTCTATTGTATTGGTGGGACCTAGACACTTGCATTTGTAAATAAGTACCCCAGATGATTCTGATGTGGGTGTTCTTCATCACACATTTTGATAAACAGTGATTAACCTGCAGCCTTCTTCCTCACCATGTTCTGGGTTTAGGGTAACTTGCCATTTAATACCCGTGAGATTATTAGCCTGGTAGATTGGTCACACATTGTCAATGCAATAGGTCTGCCATTCAGCAAGGCATGAGAGAAAGTCTCTTACAGGGTAGACACAATTAAGTAAATTAATAAATGTTTAGACACTATCAGTCAGGATAGGAAAGGCTATGCTGCAGTAACAATCAACCACAAAATCCCAGTGGCTTAATGTAACAAAAGTGTACTTCTTACCCAATGAACTTGGCAGAGGACTTGGTTTATGTGTAGTCTCTCAGAGAGCCAGGCTGGTAGAAGTTCCACTCAATGTTTGCTTCCAGTATCCCACAGCAGGAAGGAAAGGATGTGGCAAGTCCTGCACTGGTCCCAAGGCTTTGTCCTGGAAGTGATATATGCTCTCATTTCATTATGTAAAGCAAGTCCTGTGACCACACCCAAGGAGACGATAGCATGAATGCTAATGAATAGCAGTAATGACTACCCAAATACTCACATCCATTATGAAACCAGAGAAAGGTGTTAGCAAACCTGGCACAGAGTAGATGCTCTGATAAAAATATTTATCAGACAAATAAAATGAGAAAATGTGGCCCTCATGTTGGGAAACAACTGCCACTATCTTTCTGCTTGCAAAGCTGGTTATATTATGTTTTAACATATATTAAAATGTATGTTCTATGTTATTGAGTGGAGGAGCCATAGATTACAGAACAGCTGTTGGTATGATTATGAACTCATTTAGAAAAAGTTATGGGTGTACACATACACACAAGGCATAGTTATATGTTACATAACAAGAATTAAGTGTCTGAAAAGGTGTTTCACCAAATGTTATTATTGGATTATTTCAATATGATGGGCTTTTAAGTAACTTTTAAAATTTTATTTTTCCTATGTTGTTTGACATACTGTCAGTAAGCATGATAATCAGAAACAAACAATAAAGTAACTTCTGTTTTGAGAAAAGAATATATAAATCCTCATTGCAAGGGAATAAAGTAGGCAATACTAATAAAAACATGCATGGCAGAGAATGGAAATAATTAGTCAATGTTCTGAAATAAGAGCAAGTTTACAGAGTGACCTAAGATACAAAGCTGTCTATTGAGGAATATTCTTTGGAGTACATAGAGAAAATCTGACATGTCCATCATAAAAGAAATTGATACTCCCAGAACAACATGGGCTTGTGAAAAGGACACAGGGGGCAGCTGGAAGAAGCTCCTCATAGCCAAATCTGGAATAATTTGAACATCACAATTAATAATGATAGTAATGGGTTATAACTCATTGAATACAATAAGAATCAGAGAAACTATTGGAGGCTCTTTCACCTTCAGCACTCACTAGAGATGTATTCATGGAGTAAGTTCTCAGTCCTCATATTATTTGATTTATCAGCAGCATTCAACAGAGTAGATCCCACCCTCCTCTTTTAGGTATTTTTATTCTGACCTTCCAGAACAAAACACTCTCCTGGCTTTCTTTCCACCTCATTGGCTCCTTTTTCTCAATCCCTTTTTCTGTTTCTTCCTCCTCTCCTCATACTCAACACTGGAGTCCCCCCAGGATTTAGTCCTTGGTCCTCTACCTGCATTCTCTCCACTGGTGATCTCATATAGGCTCATTGCTTTAAATACCACTGATACGTTGCTAACCCTCCAATCTGTGTCTATCACCCAAGCTGTGCTCCTGTACAGCAGATTTGCATACCCAACTGGCTACATAACACCTGCAGTTGGACACCCAATGGACATTTCAAATCTAATATGTTCAAAAATGACCACTGGATCTTCCCCAAAAACCCACTTCACCCTCATCCTTCCCCCACTTTGATGAATGTCATCCTTCCAGTTTCTGAAGCCAAAACCCTGGAGTCTTCCATGACTCCTCTCCTTCTTTCCTCATCCAGTCTTGCAGGAGATTCTGCTGGTTTTGCCTTCAAATATATCCAGAAGCCAGCTATTGTATCATGTTCTTCATTGCTACCACCAGTTATTTCCTCTGCCTGGAATGCTCAGACAACCACAGGTCTAAATCCCTCACTTCTTTAAAATTTTGCTCAAAAGCCATCTTCTTTATAAGGTGTATCTGGACTACTTTGGTTAGAAATGCAATTCAGCCAGACACAGTGGTGCATGCCTGTAATCCCAGCTACTCAGGGAGCTGAGGTAGGAGGCTCACAGAAGCCCAGGAAATCCAAGATTTCCACCTGAATCAGCCTGATTGAGAGCCCATACTCATGACACCACACCTACTTTAACTGCAATCTGTGCAAACACTGCAAATGTCATGATTTGTCTATGGACACAGAAGAATCGGAAAAAATTAGAACATTTCTCACCTGCTTTTATTTCTAAAAGAGTAGAAGAGGATATCTAGAATTGCAGGAAAATAGACCTGTAGGAGTGTTTAGAGACCTTAAAAACAAGGAAATCAAGTACCACGTTCCATTATAGACGTTAATAGACTCGCTAAGTTGCATGGTTGGAACTAGACCTAACAGCTGGTTCAGAGCTATTTCCACCTCACCCACCTAAGCCAATGCTTCTTCACATCCTTGGTGTGCTTGTGCAGCCATGCTAGATTACCTCCTCTCAGCTCCCCCTTCCCTCAGGGCAAAGAGCACCAATCTTTTCAATTTTCTTCTAGGGCACTTATCCAAGCCTTTAATCATTTGCACGGGCTCTTCTTAAATTTTTTTTAAATCTTTAGTCTCTGAAGCCCAACTATGAAGCAGTTTCATATAAAAGAGTGATTTTTGAATTAGGAAAGGAATAAACATGCATCTGCTAGTGGGCAGCTGTGATGAGGTAAGACAGCATGATCACTGCCTCCCCCAGGTCATCTTGCCTGGTAAGGGTCAGTGGGCATAAGGGCTGGGCCAGCCAGGGGGTGTAGGAGGAAAAATGAAATCTTAATTTCCAAAGAACCTGGGGGAATAAAGCTGCCTGAAAAAAAATGTGATCCTTGCAAAGATAAGAAGGATAGAGACGATTCAATAAAACTACTAGCTTGCTATAAAAACATTTGCCTACTCTGTTTTCTACCCAGTTTCCTCCTGACACATATTCATAAGTGTTCCCTACCTTTGAATGTGCACAATACACAGAAATACACAATCAGCTGCTATTATTATTCTCATAACATGTTTCAACTCAAGGTATTCGAAAATTGTTGTCAGTGCACTGCATTTAGCTGGACATCCATTCTTGACTGACAGACACATTCACACACATTTGCCCACTATCCCTCCAGCCTTCCTCATCTCACCCCTGGTAGAAAACCACTTGATAATGAAGATGTGGAGTTTGGTTCAACTCTACACCTACACTAAAGAGAAATGGATGCAACCATCCAATAGTTAGTAGAAAGGTCCCTGAACTAAAGATCATGAGATGCAAGCTTCCTTTGCTCACCTCCTAAAATTTTGTGACCTCAAGCAATCATTCCACCTCCTCAAGTCTCACCTGCTTCTAATGTAAAATAAGGATGATAATAAAACTTTGCCTACCTGAGGGCAGGTGGCTAGGTCAAATAAGACGGTTTCATGAATCTCTCCTTGGTCCACAGTTCATTTACTTAGTCAAAAATATTTACCAAACTCCATATAGGTGCCAGGGATGTCAGGAAATGCATCAGTGAGCAATCCTGATGAAGCCCCATCTGCAGGATAGGAGGCAGAGCACTAGAAGGAAAAGTGAAGTCAGGAAGGGGATAAAGAGCAATAAAGGGGAGGGAGTGCTATTCTTTCTATATATATATATACTTTAAGTTCTAGGGTACACGTGCACAACGTGCAGGTTTGATGCATAGGTATACATGTGCCATGTTGGTTTGCTGCATCCATCAACTCATCATTTACATTAGGTATTTCTCCTAATGCTATCCCTCCACCAGCCCCACCTCCCCCAAAGGCCCCAGTGTGTGACGTTCCCCTCACCGTGTCTATGTGTCCTCCTTGTTCAATTCCCACCTATGAGTGAGAACATGCTCGGATTCTCGTTCTGTGATAGTTTGCTCGAGAATGAACAGTTTCCAGCTTCATCCATGTTCCCTGCAAAGGACATGAACCGCCATCCTTTTTATGCCTGCAATAGTAATTCCAGGTGTATGGTGCCACATCTTTTCCTTTCCCTTTCTTTCTTTTTTTTTTTTTTTTTTTTTTGAGACAGAAACTCACTAGTCCGCTTGGGCTGAGTGCAGAGCCAGAATCTCAGCTCACTGCGAGCTCCCCCTTCCTCTGGTTTGCCACGCTTTCCTGCCTCAGCCTCCCTGAGAGCTGGGACTTACAGCACCTGCCACCTCACGGCGCCGCTAGTTTTTGTATTTTTAGTAGAGACGGGTTCCACTTGTGTTAGCCAGGATGGTCTCGATCATCCTGACCTCAGTGACCTCTCTCCGGCCCTCCCAAAGAGGGGTGTGGGGGCGTGTGGTGCCACATTTTCTTAATCCAGCTTAGTGATGGACATTTGTGTTGGTCCAAGTCTTTGCTATTGTGAATAGTGCCACAGTAAACATAGCATGTGCTATGTCCTTTATAGTAGCATGATTTATAATCCTTTGGGTTATACACCCAGTAAGGGAAGGCTGGATCAAATGGTAATCCTAAGTTTCCAGATCCTTGACGAGGAATCGCCACACTGTCTTCCAAACAATGTTGAATTAATTACACTCCCACCCAACAGTGTAAAAGCATCCTATTTCTCCACATCCTCCTCCAGCATCGTGTTTCCTAACTTTTAAGATGCTCGATTCTAATTGGTCGTGAGAATGTATCTCATTGTGTTTTCTGAATTTGCATTTTCCTAACTGGACCAAGTGATCAGCAAGCATTTTTTCATGTCGTCTGTTGGCTGCATAGATGTCTCTTTTTGAGAAGTGTCTGTCATAGCATTTGCCCACTTTTGATGGGTTGTATTGCCCTTTTGTCCTTGTAAATTTGTTTGAGTTCTTGTAGAGTCTGAATATTAGCCCCTTTGTCAGATGTGATACGATTGCGCGACACAGCTTTCTCATTTCTGTAGGTGCCTGTTACCTGAGCAGTTTCGTCGCAGCAAGCCCTTTAAGTTTAATTAGATCCCATTTGTCTATATTGGCTTTTGTTGCCATTGTTTTTGGTGTTTTAGTCATGAAGTCATTGCCCATGCCTATGAACATAGCCTATGGGAGTGCTATTCTTAATAAAGTAGTCAGAAAAGGCCTCCCTGATACAAGTTCACTTGAACTATGTGGATACTTTGGAGAAAAGCATTCCAAGAAGTACAAGTACAAGAACAAGTACATACTCTGAGTTTATGAACTCCACTCTGCACATTTTTAAAGAGACAAGAGGTCTCCCAAAATCCTGCTTCCTTTAGAAACACTAGCAGCTTGAGGGCCTGGCCCGCTCTGTTGCGGAAAAACCAAGAACTGAGAAGTAGGGGAAAGGATAACTTGTTTTTTTGCTCACCTCTTCCAGAATCAGCTGGAACATAGCCACCAGTCTGTGAGGAGGGATTTTCCCAGAGCCCAGCTTCAAATGAGCCCTCTCTGTTCTAGCAAGTGTCTCGTGAAAAGAGCCCTGGAAACTGCTTCACTATTCCCTTTCAGCTCCTTGGAGGACAACAACCCTTTCACAGCAACTCAGAAAACGTCCCACTAGTTACTCCCATCTTGGTCCTGGGACCACATTCATTTACTGTCGGGCAAACCTGAAGCTTGTCTCCCTAAGTGGCCTTAGCAGGCAGAGCACTTGGTGTGATTGGAAGGAAATAAGGAAATAACAAGCAGAAAAATTGTGCTCCAAAATGCCTTCACAGGCCTGCTTAGAGGAATGTCTGCCATGTCCACGATGTATCACTCTTTTAAAGTACAACTGAAGTCCCATTCCATTTTTAAAAATGCAAACATGGTACTTTGATGATAACACATTAGAATGTTATCCTGCCTTTAACGCCTGTAGTGGGCTGAATCACAGCTCCTCCCAAAAGACGTCCACATCCTATCCCCAAAACCTGCAAATGTGTGACAAGTGCTCTTGTAAGTGAGAAAAGAGGAAAATACATGCACAGAGCGAAGGTCATGTGAAGATGGAGGCAGAGATTGGAGTAAAGCAATCACAAACCAAGGAGTGCCTGGAGCCACCAGAAGCTGGAAGAGGCAAGAAAAGATCCTTCCCTCGAACCTTCAGAGTCTCAGCCCCTGCCCACATCTCGATGTCAGAATGCTGCCTTCCACACGTGTGAGAGTTACATTTCTGTTACAAGACACCGAGAGTGTGGCAATGTGTTACAGCAGCCCCAAGAAACTAATACAACACCTTCGAATTTGTTTATATATTAGCCTCTGCTGCTTTCCTGGACCTCAAAGCTCTGGGGCCTGGTCCCCTCATGTTTTACAGGGAAGGGAACAGGAGCAGGAGGAAATGTTTGACAGAGGGAGAGTGAAGAGCAAACCCAGGGAGCACACTGATGTGGCAGAGGGGCCACATCAGAACACTATGGGGGACAGGGGAATGTGGGCACTGGGGTGAGTAGGGCAAAGAGGAGTAGGAAAGGCCAGTGACAGGGCATTTGAGGGGTGATGATGGCCAACCCCAGAAACTGCACCCTGGCCTTGATGTTCTTGTGGTTTTATGTCACTGCAGGTTCCAGCCCAGGGCTCAGAGAACCAGACTCCTTCCTGGAAAGGGCTCCAGGTCTCCCCAAAGGAGCAGCCAGTCCAACATAACCACTGCAGAGAAGGCTCTGGGCTAAAAAAAAAAGGTGGATTAAAAGCTTTCTTAGGTTGCATTTCTCTAAAGTGCAAGCTTGAAGAGCCATCTGACTTGTGCTCCAAGGCAAATTCACGGCTGTTGGCTTCAGATGAAGAAGTCACAGGCAATCCCAACCTGGTTGAGAAGACAGTTTGCCTGTGATTTGTCACACAGAGAATGCTCCAGGGACCAGGAAGAAGTGTCTGAACTAGCAGGCTGGCGCACATCCAACTAGGAGTAGGAACACACACAAATCCCAGGCGGCTGACGGTTAAAATGTCTTGCCTGAATTCCCTTTTTTTTTTTTTTTTTTTTTGCCGAATTTGATGGCAATGATCAAGCAGCCTCCTTGGGAAGCACCTTGAGGATACAGAGGGAAAGAAAGCTTCCTTTGGGGTTTCCAAAACACTCCCCTTTCATGCTTGTTTTCACCTAGTCATTGCCTCCCTCCTGGCCTCCGGCACCAGAGCCTGCATCCTGCCTGCCCCAGGTAACCGGAGCCCTGAGTGTGCACAAAGCACCACTATGCCAGAGTGATGTTATCAGGCAGGCTGGTCTGCTCCACATGGCAAGACAGCGGCTGAGCCAGGGTGGCCGAGCCCAAGCTGAAACAGGACTCCCATGCTGCCGAGTGAGGACAGAATGGCCTTTGTGTGGGGCAAATCATATTTAGGTCCATTCCTTATTAACATTGCAGTCATCAGAGCATTTTCTTTCCCGACTTCCAGCTCCAAAACCCTGCATAGGATTGTGTAGGATGTGGTTCAGCCCTGGAGTTGACATTGGGTGGAAAGGATGGTGTGACTTTTCTCAGCTTCAATTTTTGGGGTCCATCAGAACACTGAGTGCACAATCATACATGATGAGCAGCAAGCCTTGTGGCCAAACCACAAAACTTGACTGGAAGCTTGATATAGACTAGAAAAGATCTGGTCATCATAGAAATCATATATTTTACAGGAGAGAGAGCCGATTTGGGAACCATATAACCCTGGATATATATTTGTACCCTACCACAAACCTGCTGTGTGTTTTTGGGCAAGTCTCTTGACATCTCTGAGCTTCAGTGTTGTCATCTGTAAAATGCAGACAATAGTGCCTACTTGCTAGTGTTGATGTGATGATTACAGAAAGTAAATGCAGACAAATGAGCACATGGTAGATGCTCAAGAAATAGTAGCTTTAATATTAAATGGATTTTCTGTGCCCTCTCCCACCGTCAAACTATTGGAATACATCTCAGTGGCCCTATCACATAGGTGAATATACATCTTAAGGTCTTAATAATGTACAGTATAGAATTTGGCCCAAATCAGAAGAAAATCAGCAAATAAACCAACAAGGGTATTCAAAGCCAGACATGTAATACCATAGCCCTTTTAATGATACTAAACCACACCCATGTTTTATGAGCAGCACCACATCTAGAAAGAATACTGCCTCACAAAAGCAGGAGAACTTGCTCTTTGAGGTTTCCAATCTCTCATCGGCAACTCCATTGATGGCCCACATTGATTGTGCCCCTCCTTAGGCAAGGTCTGGTAGGGGGGCCTGAAGATGCAACCATCAGGGAGCTCAGTTTGGTGTGGAGTAAAATAAAGCAGGACAGCAAACTGGCGAAGAGTTCAGCTGGGGAGAATAGACAGCCCCTGTCAATCCTTGCTTGTCACACTCACCAGCTGTGTGAGTTGGGGCATGTCATGTTGCCCCTCTAGACCTCAGAGCAAATAGTAAAGCACCTCTCTCATAAGTAGATGTAATAATGTAAATGGTCTGGTACATAGAGCTCAGGAAATATTTGCTGAACTAGTGACTTGCTGTTGAGAAGTTAAGGCTGGGAAGAAGAAACAGATCAATAAAGGACATAATTGGAGGCAGGAGACGTTTTGTGGCACCCTCTGATCACGCTGGGTAGGCAGGAGGCAGAGGGCTCCCCCAGATACCTTCCGTGCATTTTGGAGAGGAAGATGAGGCCAGGTCAAAGTTTGAATAAGTAGTGAAGGCACATTACACTGGAGAAAAGGCAATGGAAAGGAGGTGACATGTGTGTACTGCCTGGTATATTCAGGCCAGTGCTAGGGGCTTTACTTATGCTATGGTGTTTAAGTCTTACAATAACCCTATTAAACCTCTTCAACCCATATGGAAAGTTGGGAAAACTGAATTGTGGAGATATTAAGCAATACTAACAATTATTGAACATATATCGTGTGCTCTATTGATGATTTTATAATCATTATTTCTTTTAAAGAGCCTAATGGCCCAATAAGTGAGATATTTCCATAAAAATCTAACATAAAGCACAAAAGATTTAATAACCTGCCCTGGATTTTTTAGTTGATAAAGGAAGAGCCAAGATCCAAAACCAAAGACCGTCTGGCAGCAAACACCAGGTGCTGCGAATCTCTCACCGTGCACCACCCATGAAACCAGTGGTTCTCAATATTTGATGTGCCTCAGAATTACTGCTTGAGTGTTTTGGAATCTCAGATGATCAGATCTATCAGAACTCCTCTAGCACTTACCACATCAGAGCCTCAGGGGTCTGGGCTCAAGTTAGTGTGTTTTGTAAATGTTTCACAGGGCATTTTGCACTTGACAAGTATGGAGAATCACTTCACAAACCGTGAGGAGTTTTTGTACACTCTGGCTTTCTCATGCTCTGCTGTTGCCGGGCACATTCTGAGGAAAATAGTTTCCACACCTGTGGCCGGGGCAGACTTGCTTTGTCAAGCCTGGAGGCCACCTGGTAAGCATGGGAACTAGCCTAACTCTGGGAGAGGTCAGCTGGGCATCCTAAGCAGCTCACTGCTCCTTTTGTCTTAACTGTTACTTTCCTTGAAGAAATAACATAGCAAGAAGCAGATGGGGGTTGGGAGGAATCATCCATGACTGTTTTTATATGTTCTTCTGCAACTTTGCATATTTGTTATTTGATTAAATAACAATATTGTTATTTAGTCAAAATCCTAGGGCAGATATTCCTTTATTCCATTATTATCACAAGGTATGAATAGTTTCCTGTATTTTAATTTTTCCAGGTCTTTTCATAAGCTTTATAATTATATATTTGCACTTGTAAAATATCCCTCTCAGTGGAAAGGTCATAATGTAGTTAACCTTTTTCTTTATTGTTGGGCATGTGGGCTGTTCCTAATTTTTTAGCATTATGGATAATATTGATGTAAATAGCTACCTAGGCAATTTCAATTCCTTCCTTCCTTCCTTTCTTCCTCCCTTTCTACTGACCATCGACAACATCTACTTAACATCCACTATGAGCAGGTTCTACGCTAGACACTGGGTAAAAATCTGAAAAGGACCCAGCCCTAACCTTAAAGAAATTTATTGTCTGGGCCAGGTGCAATGGCTCACAACTGTAATTCCAGCACTCTGGGAGGCCGAGGCGGGCAGATCACTTGAGGTCAGGAGTTTGAGACCAGCCTGCCCAACATGGTGAAACCCCGACTCTGCTAAAAAAAAAAATACAAAAAGTAGCCAGGCGTAGTTGCACAGGTCTGTAGTCCCAGCTACTCAGGAGGCTGATGCAGAAGAATTGCCTGAACCCAGGAGGTGGAGACTGCAGTGAGCCGAAAGCATGCCACTGCACTCCAGCCTGGGCAACAGAGCAAGACTCCATCTCAATTAAAAAAAAATTATTGTCTAGAGGAAAATGGAGAAAGCAAGAAAATTTTAAAAGTACTTATATTAAAACACAATGAGTCCACTAGAAGATATCTGGTGAAACAAGGAGAGCTGGACAAGAAGGTCAGCACTAACCGTTCCACCTGGGGTGTTGATGGTAAGTGGGGCAGGGACAACTTCCCAAAGGAGGGAGCTTTGCAGCCGGGTCCTGGGAGAGCCTGTGATAAGGGAAAGTGGACTGAGTGATGGACTCAGATGAGCCTTTAGGCCACCTTTCCCACTCATGTTAGAAGTGATCCTCCTACTGGCAAAGATTGTAGGCCAGCAGTTCCAACTTCTCTGTGAGAAGAGCCTCCGTGTTCCCTTCGCATCACACCTGAACAGAGACTCACCCACCGTCTCTTATGGCTGGGTTGAGCCCTTATGGCTGTTTGGATCCCCTTCTTGCTGTGAAGGATCCGTGTATGCTTCTATAAAACTTTCTCATGGCTAAAATTTCCTGGGACATAGCTGGTTAGGACACTTAGAGAATTTCATCCTTCATTAAAGCCCAGCTCAAATCATACCTCCTCAGTCAAACCTTCTTCAACCCCAGCAGACTGTAATAATCCAGTGTCTGCACAGTCCATGTGGCCAGAGCAGACCCTGGTTGTCTGAGATTCAGTTTATTCACTTTAGAGGAGGTAGAGTTTTTAAAGGGGGTTTTAAAAGAAAGACAAAATTATAGTACAGATGTGACAGAAAAGTGAATATTTACTTAGAACGAAAGGAAAAGATATTATGAAAATGTAAAAGCTGGCAAGTACAATGAACATCAGATAATTCAGAAAAAATGCGTTTTTGTGAATTAACTGCCTAATACACTTTTGTATTTTCTCTGCAAAATCATGTACACAAAAAGCATTTTGGCTACATACTATTTTGTGTGCATACATAGTATTATAACATTTTCTACCAAAGAAAATAAAAATATAATTTATTCTTTGTTTTAGCTTGGTAAGTTAAAATTTGTTTGTTACCATTGAAACTTGGTAACTTGGGATGCATAAAATATGTAAACACACACAGATTTATTTCATTTTGTATAACAGCTGCAGGTTTTTCTCTACAAACACAGATATGAAGAATTCTAATGAATTCTCTCTCATGTAATTCCTGTTACACATATCCACATACACACACACATTCTACATAAGAATGTTTAGTGGGTGTGCATGTTTATATTGCATATTTCTGTATTAAGTATTTTCCTGGCCTGGAAAAAAAGTTCCATTTAGATTAAACAAAATCCTCCACATACAATTTGATGTTTGAATGAATTTTCCAAAGACTAGCTTCTGGTTCCATTTATTTCAAATCATGTTTGTTCTCATGACCTATATACTTCTGGTACCAGACATAACATGACCTCTGGCCCTGCTGCATCTTTGTTCCACCCGTGAATTGGAATTCTAGTGGTAGATGTATTCCTGGAAGCCATTTCTGTACCAGCTTGGCTAGCAGTAGCTTAACTATACAAAGAAATTACTGTGAAAAACACAAATCCCAAAGTAAGTGTTATCCCAGCTCAACTGTCCCTTTACCAAATATCAGAATTGTTCTCAGCTCTTCCAGCACTACGTAGCACCAGGGGAAATGGGATGCAGAGAGGGTCATCGTGGAAAGAAAATGTCTTCACTGGTTGCTATTTAGCTATCTTACTCATGAAAACTGTACAAAATTCTATGCCCACATGAACACATTGCGAGGATCTATCCAAAGGTCGTTAAAATGGAAATAAGTGTCCTGAGATTTAAGCTTCATTGTAACTCTGCTTCTTTATCTTTTTTGGTTGCTCTATTAGATTGTTATTTGCCATTATCCTGCACTGATGTCCTGTCTTTACCGCTTACTATCTATATGATTTGAGTCAAGTCTGTTAAGCTTGCTGAGTTTCTGTTTGAAAATCCGTAACGTGGGGGTAAAATGAGAATGCCATATCTGTTCCTGGGGCTTTTGGGAGAATGGTGTGAGGTAATGGAAGGTTCTCAGAAGTCAGCAGATAGTCCCCATGCCCATGGTGGATTTGGTGCTGACACAGTGATGGAGGTTATCCTTCATACGCTCATTGGTTATGACATGGGGACAAGGAATTGAACTGACCTTGGATTTCTCTTAGTCGCGTAAGCAAATTTTTAGCAATGCTTATGAGGTGCTTTGTGGTCTGGCCCTGCCTATTTCTTTTAGTCTTGCCTCATCTCTCAACACCCCTACCCCATTCTCCGATACAACCCTTTCCATTCTAATTACCAAGACATGTGGAATTTCTCCACCATGCAACCTTTCTCTGGCCTCTGAGTCTTTTCACATGCTGGTCCTTCTGTCTGGAAGACTTGTATCCCAACACTCCTCCCTTTGCTGATAGTCCTGCAGGATGCAGCTCAGCTGACACTTCCTCCAGGAATTTGTGTCTGACGCCCTAGTCTGTACAAGGTGCCCTGCCCCCACAGCCATATGTCTGCACTGCCTCCTGCTCTTCCTCTTATCACTGCACTTAACACACTGGATTATAATTGCATGTTCACTCATCTGTCTCCCCACCACTAGCTTGTGGGCTCCTTCTGGATCCACAGTACTTAGTACACTGACTGGCAAACACTAGTGTTCAATAACTATTTGACAATTAATACATTCATTGAAAACAGAAAAAAGATCAACTCTCCAATCCCTTGGTGGTATCTAGAAGAGGCAGCATAAAGGTGGGAAGCCTCTAGGATTGATCTTTGGGCTGTTGACTAGCTCGAGAGAGGCAAACTTTCTCCTATCAGATGACAGAGGGTGAAATACTCCCTGCCTGAGGGCACCTCTTCAAGAGGCATGAAGACCATTTGCTGAAGTCATTGACCCCAGACCTCAAAGGGCTTGCAGAGGTTGCTGGACTGAATGAAGGAAACTTGTACAGGTCAGGGAGCCTTCCCTGATAACACAGGTCTCCCTGGCTGCCAGGTAACCAGCCACATAAAGGAGTCACAGGTGGCTGTAAGAGGTGTGGAGTTCACTCAGTGGCTAACCCTGGGGCTACTTGGATCAGGAAGAATGACTCTGCACAGGAAGTCTTTCTGTACAGGAGCACAGTAATAGAAGTGAAGGGGAAAAATGGGTCATTAATCAGAAGACAATAGCCTGAGATCAGCCTTCTTTCAACCTCGGAAAACATCTCTAAGGTTCAGAATATGCCCACAAATCAATCTGTCCCATGGAAAAGTGTCTAACCTGTGACTAGATAATGTCCCATTCTCCTCTGCAGTAAGTACAACCAAAACTGGAAGTTTCTTAGATCTTAGAATTTTTTTTTTTTTTTTGACAGAGTCTTGCTATGTCACCCAGGCTGGAGTGTAGTGGCATGATCTCAGCTCACTGCAACCTCCGCCTCTCGAGTTCAAGTGATTCTCCTGCCTCAGTCACCCGAGTACCTGGGATTACAGGGGCCCGCCACCATGCCTGGCTAATTTTTGTGTTTTTAGTAGAGAAGGGGTTTCACCATGTTGGTCAGGCTGGTCTCGAACTCCTGACCTTAAGCAATCCACCCGCCTTGGCCTCCCAGAGTGCTGGGATTATAGGCGTGAGCCACCGTGTCTGGTGGGATATTATTTTTTTTTCTTAAGTTGCAATAGGGAGGCCACTTTACCCACCCCTAATTGTCTATTGTGGTCTGAAATTCCACAATTACACATGCATTCCTTTGGCTTAGTATTTTTCTTTCCTATTAGAATGCAAACATACCTGGCAGCCTGTGCATTGGACCATATCAGTCATTTTCACTGTGTATCAGTTTATATAATTCTCTCCTAGCCTCAGTATTTCTTATCTGAGTTGTGGAGTTAAGAGTACTCTGAAGAGAATTTCAAGTCCCAAAATCACTGTCACCTCCTTCCCGATTTTTCTAAGTGCTTTTCGCCCTGCCTCAACTGGTATCCATTTTAAATATCAGCAATCCTGATATTCTTCACCATGGATCCTTCTTTATTTTTTTTCTTTCTCTGCATTTTCTACCTTTCTCCCTCCATTATTTCTCTTCTTTCTTTCAATTTCTTCTGTTTCTCTTTTTATCCCATCAATCCCAAGTCTGAGGGAGTATCCACATATATGTTCACAGACATTTTTTTTTTTTTTTTTTTTTTTTTTTTTGGAGACGGAGTGTCGCTCTGTCACCCAGGCTGGAGTGCAGTGGCCGGATCTCAGCTCACTGCAAGCTCCGCCTCCCGGGTTCACGCCATTCTCCGGCCTCAGCCTCCCGAGTAGCTGGGACTACAGGCGCCCGCCACCTCGCCCGGCTAGTTTTTTGTATTTTTCAGTAGAGACGGGGTTTCACCGTGTTAGCCAGGATGGTCTCGATCTCCTGACCTCGTGATCCGCCCGTCTCGGCCTCCCAAAGTGCTGGGATTACAGGCTTGAGCCACCGCGCCCGGCCCACAGACATTCTTTAACACAGATGCAGTGTGGTATATGAGAGGCAGCACAAAGCCTTCAAAACCAGAAAGGTCTGGCTTTAAATATTGCTTCTATTGTTTAGGAGCCGTGTGACTTTGGATAAGTCACTAATCTTATTTTTCTCCTTTGGAAATGGGGAATAAACTATACCAAGCCAAAAGGACTTCCTGTGCGAAGGTTGCAGGGAGCTGTGAAGATTAAATGTTTCACCAATGTGTTTGGTTTCTGCTAACCCTTTCTCCTTCCCTTTCCATCTCCATCTGGGCCTGACAGCAGCATCCAGTGAGCCCCATGAGCATTGCTTAGCTCTGTGGACTGGAGATAATTAATCTCTCTCACAGGCCTGTCTTATTCTTTGTGCTTTTTAGTTTTTCCTGACTTTAACTTTCTCCTCATAATTGTGTTCTCAATTAAGTTGCAGTGAGTCTGCAACATGGTAGCCTGATCTTGAAAATACAGATGGTGTTTCCAATCAATTTGCAAAGTTGAATGGAAATCCTGAAACTTTAGAGCAGTGCTTCCGAAAGTGTGATATTCAGCTCAGCTGCATCAGAATCTCTAGAAGTATTAAAACTGCAGATTCCAGGGCCTTGTCTCTGAGCTCCTAAACAGGATCTCTGGGAACATGGCCTGGAATCTACATGTTTGCCAAGCACTCCAGGTGATTCTCACATACTCCAAAGGCTTGAGATCTATTGCTCTACAGGTTAAGCTTAGGACCTAAACTGACTATTGAAAGAAAGGATAGGAATGTTCAGCCTTTATTGACCATTCGTAGCAGTAGAATGACCTCTCTTCACTGGCCATTGAGACCTGAGGAAATGACTTGCCTGAATGCTCATAGTTGATTAGCGGTAAAGACAGAAAGAAACCCAGGTTGGAAGCTTCCAGGTCCAGCTCTCTCTCAACTGCCCTCGAACCTTCACTCCAAAGAGTTCTTATCACCTAACAAAGCACTCACCAGAGTCCTATAATCTGCAGGCAGAAGAGTAAAATAAATGTGTGTGTGTGTGTGTGTGTGTGTGTATGTGTGTGACAGAGACAAAGACAGAGACAGACAGATTGCCCTCTCTTCCTTCCTGTGTCCATTACATTTTCCCTTATTTTCAAATTCATCATTGAGCTTAGATGCCTGATATGTTTTTTTAAAATTCCTGACAATACAGCTTCACGTGAGTATAATCATAATTAAATTCCATTACAGGGAAAGAATTTAGATGACTAATGGCATTATTTTTTAATCCTGAGATTTGATCTATATGTCCATTTAGGTATCTTTTGTGCTTCCTTATAGTTAGGAACTGTTCTATCAAGTTTCATGCTTCCACTTGATAAAAGATTTTTGGACCAAGGTACTCATTTAAAACATTAGCTATTATCTGACACAGAAATGAATTTAATGATGCTTCAGGAAGAGTGTAGCTAAAAGAGCAGTGGTCTGAACATGAGCAGATTTGAGGTTCCAGCCCAAAGAATGAGCTGTGGAACCCTGGGTGAATGACTTACCCTCCCCAGGCTTCAGTTTACTCATTGAAACAATAATATAAAGAAATGTGTGTGTTTCTCAGGCTGCAGAGCCATGTTCTGTGATGTGTTCATTGAGGGCAAATGCTGCAGTTACATCACATCCAGAGCGTCTTGACACATATTCTTATAATAAAGGCTCTGAGCGGTTCTAAAGTCAAGAATCAAGTGTAATTTCTCTCAATACAGCTTTCCCCAAGCCCCTTTCACTTTCCATTCAAAAAGTATTTATTGAGCACTGACTTTGCACCAGACACTGTTTCAGGAGTCAGGATTCAGCAGGGAACAAAACGTAGAAATCTCTTCCTGGAAGGAATTTACATCTAACTAGGGGAGACATACACAAGCAAAATAAAAAATTAAAATATATAGCATGTTAAATGAAGAAAAAGCTTGTGAAATACAATTAATTAGGGAAGAATATTGGGCTAAAAGAAAGAGATGAGTGACTAATATTCTTTAAGAATAATTCCTATGAATATCTCTGGACCTGACATTGGGCAAAAATATGACCTGGGAAATCATGTACTAGAATGTGTCTAAAAGGTTGTCTATTCCTAAAAACATCTGCTTCCCTGTGAGTGATCACACCAGGGATCTTGCTGGTAAGTAGGGAGGTAGAGTTTGTCTTTGGCATCAAAACTGGTCATGTAGTCAAATCACTCCCATAATGTCACAAGCTAGTATAATTCAGTCCACTCATCCTTTGTTTGCCTAGTGCTAAGATAGATGCTATTAGGAGACACTATAGTAGAAACCATTGCCCTTGTCCCGAGCAGCTGAGGGTCTTGCTGGATAAAATGACTGAGAAGATAATTCTTGATCAATGTCTTCAGTGCAGTGGATGCAGTGAAATCTATTAGAGAATCATGAGGTTCGTCATCTAGTGCCCTTCATCCCGAGTAGATGACTTTGCATTGTCACTACCAAACTGGGCCTCAGTTTTGCTAGACTTCAAATGTACATGGTAGCCTATGACCTCCAAACTTGCTTGTATTGGTGAAATGTTATGTTATCTCTTTGTAAGAGAGAGATTTATTCATTCACTTAACAAACATCTATTGAACTCCCAGTGGTATTTGACCCTGGAGCCAAGATAAATAATCCAAAAATCCTTTTCTGAAAAAAAAAACTTTTCATTTGGCTCCCATTTGGCTAATGTTTACTGAGCATTTACTATTTGCAAAGAACTAGTCTGAATGCTTTTTATATATAATCACAACCCTTTTATGAGCTGTATTGTAGGAGGCAGAATGACTCCTACAAGATGAACCTCAGTGACTTTCATCTTTGTATGATATCTGTTGAATGTGGATGGAACCTGTGAATTTGATGAGATGTCACCCTGTGGTTATGTTACATTCACTGGCAAAAGGGATTTTGCAGATGTAATCAAGGTCCCTAAACAGTTGGCCTTAAGAAAGGGAGATTATCTTGGGTGAGCCTGATCTATTCAGATGAGACCCTAAAAAGGACTGGGCTCTTCCTGAAAAGACTCACAGCATGAGAGAGATTTGATGGAAGGAGATTCTCCATGGCTGGCTTTGAAGATGGAGGGGACCACACAGTGAGGGATGGTGAGCAGCATCAAGGAGCTGAGAGCAACTCCTGGCCAGCAGCCAGTAGTCAGGCAAGGACCTCAGCCCTAGAGCCTCAAGGACTCAAACTCTGCCAACAACCTGAATGATCCTGGATGCAAGTTGTTCCTCAGTAATGCCTCCAGGTGAGAACACACCCTGGCTGACACCGTGATTGCAGCCTTGTGAGACCCTGAGCCTTGTGAGAACCCAGTCAAAACATGCCCAGGTTTCTGACTTGCAGAACTAGGAGCTAATAAATGGGTATTGTGTAAGCTTGTGGTGATTTGTTGCACAGCAATAGAAAATTAGTATCCTCATTTTATGGATTGGAAAACAGGAATAGGGAGGCAAAAAACTTGAGCAAGATCATATAGCCAGCAAATGCCAGGATCAGGTTTATGAACCTATCCGGGTTGGTTCCAGAGCCTGTGCTGTTACTTAAGCTCTGCCCTTCAGCAGGGAACTGCGCCAGTAATCAAATGTCCGCAGTACAGTTTACCAACTGCAATAACTAACATTGGTGGCTTTAAAAAAAGTCCTCCGGGTGCGGTGGCTCACACCTGTAATCCCAGCATTTTGGGAGGCCAAGGTGGGCAGATCACTTGAGGTCAGGAGTTCAACACCAGTCTGGCTAACATGGTGAAACTCCATCTCTAAAACAAAACAAAATAAAACAAAAAAAATGGAGCAATCAACTCTATCAGGGGAATAAATAGGTACTGTCCTTCGCAGAGAGCCCATAGTCAAGAATTTTACAAACTGGTTGTTAAACTGTTGGCAGCTTGAGATAGGTAGGAATATTTACCTTGTGGAAAGTGGCAAATGCTACAAATCAGGTTTTGTTTTTTTGTTTTTTGTTTTTGTTTTTGTTTTAAATGAGAGAGAAGATTTGCCAGCATACCACTGGCATTAATGATTCTTCAGGTAAAGTATATGAAGGTTAACGTAGATCAAATGTTGTTAGAATTCTGAGAAAAGAAGGATCATTGTGTGACTGGGTCAGTGCAGAACAGCATCATGAAATATAACAGAGTGTGGGAAGAGCCTTTCAAATGCACATTTGTAAAGTGGCCCAGAGGTGGGGAGGAATGTCATGTGTGTGAGCACCTGGAACAGAGGGTCATGCTGGGCACATCATTCTCCATCATGAGATGCTGGCACAGTACCATGTCATGACAGCAGAGCGTGCTCTGCGTAGGAGGAGTTTGGATGGATCCCAGCAACATAGCAGATGGGGTGGGGGATGGGACAGTCACAACTGTCCATCAAGTGTGACCCAGAGGCCCAGGGCACAGTATACTGGAATGGGAAGGTGGGGATCAGGGCCCCATCAGAAAAGAAGAGTGCTAATATGAACCCAGCTTGAAACCAAGTTCATATCAGCTGGTACTGAACTGGGTGTAGTTACTCAAGGAACAGATGCTTTAACTGGACAATGGAGGCAAGAACTGCCTGAAAGAGTTTGGGTTAGTTTCTGTTCTGAGCCTACTAATGAAAAAAATACAAATTTGTCAACATTTAGTTGCATACCATTTCTCAAAGCTCCATTATACAGTGTCAAAACAACTGGTTGAAGTGAAAACATTTAAACCTTTTGCCCAGGTGTGTTGTGCACTGGGTACAATAAAAGCATGTACTGGTGTTTTTTGGTGTGCTCTACTGGACACCCCTTTTGCACCTCTTCATATCCTCTTGGCCTAATGGCTGCAAGAGGTAGTTGACAGCTTCACACAGGTATGACTGACAATCCCACACCTCAGATCTTCATTACTCATCCCTTACTCCTGGCCTTTCCTGTTGACACTGTGGCTTGGACCACCTCAGAAACATACCTGGAACCCTCAGCTGCACAACCCTGAAGTGCAAGGGAATTAATACCCCTATGGGGCAAGACTTTAAGCACTGGTAGACAGGAGTGGTGGTTAAATGCTTCCCCTTTACAACCCTGCGACTGGTCTTGAGATCCATTTCATGAGGCTTGTCAGCAAGTCTGGTGGGCTCCAGCAGTCACCTGTGCTGGGAGCCAGCTCACTCCTCCCATGCTCTGTTCTGCCTCACTCTTGCTCCCTGAAAACTTTCTCATCTCAGTTCTGCTTTCTGGGGAACCCACGGTGGGACATGTAGTAACTGGTCAAAGGTCAGACCTTAATGACCAATTACCTGCTAGGAACAGTGGTTGCCAAGATGGGAAAGTCTTAGAAGACTTTCTGGGTGAAAAGCTAAATGTAGCAGGTTGTTTCTGATCCTCAGATTTTTCCATTCCTCCAACCCCTGCCTGTTTGATAAAGTTTGAAAAACATGCAGCACACTCACAATAGTGTGCAAGGGATAAACTTCCAAGGTTTTGTGGATTAGATTAACCTAGATATGCATATTGTTTTGGTGAATATAAGAAATGTCTTTTTTGGGGTATACTGGTAACCATGTGCTGAGAGCTGTGGCACCAATACCATTAGAAAGAGGGAAATCATTACATTATCAATAACTATTGGAAATCTCTGACATTATGCATCTAAATCTAAGAATTACCTGTTTATTTTGGATTCCATTCTATGAGTAATCCATTTTCTTCACTGCTTCAAAAGTGTGCACATTTAAAGTTTAATAACTACTTTCTTGAAGAGTGCTTTTATGTTCCCTACCCTATTCTAAGTGCTCTATATGCATGATTCACAACTCTGAGGTAGGTATAGTATTTTTATTATTACCCATTTCACATATAAGAAATCTGAGGCCCAGAGACATAAAGTAACTTCCTAGAGGCCACACAGCCCAGTAACACTATAAATAAAGCTAAAAGTTAGAACCAGCTAGGTCTGATTCCATAGCCCTTACTCTTAATCCAGTTAACACACTAACTCATGGTTTGATACTGTCATGTTTAGATAAGAAACTAAAAGACTTTGCAGATATGTGGTGAATTGGGAATGCAAAAAAACACCAGTGAATAGAGCCTTCTCAGAATTGGATGGACATGATGCCCAATTAATAATTGAAAGTGAGAAAGAAAATCACAGTGCTTCAGTGTTTGATACCCAGATGCTTGATGAAGTTTTCATTGAATTCACATTAATCAGTTTGACTTTTTTTTGTTTCTTATTGATTGAACCATCTGAGCTGTATTGATACCAGTCAATGTAGCCTAAAAAATGCGTTAAATGATCTAAAAAGTTCATTTGTGAATGCTCGTAACCAACCTTTTGGCATTTTAACCAACTATTTGTCTTAAATAGGTTGCAGGCATAGACTGATCACTATGCATAATTTGTCTCAGTTTTCTGTCTAAGCTACTCTAAAATGATTAGTTAATGGCAAGGGCAACATAGAACTGGGGAAAAGGGTCCATCATCTTGTGCCTAAATCACATAAATTTCTGCTAGCCTGCTTTTAGAAATTAGTATTTTTTCTTCTTTGAGAAAGACAACATTTAGAAACTTGGTTTCCCAAGCAAATCATGTTCTAATTCTGCAACTGTACTGAACTACCTAGGACCATGGGCATGTAACAAGGTCAAAAGTCAGACATCGAGTCTTTATGAAAAATCAGTATCTTTACTGTTGTAAGAGTAGGATAACTAAGGATTGCCTAATCTTTTCTTTAAAAAATCTGCCCAAAGAGCTAAAACCCAAAAATCTGTCATTTTCCTTAGTTCTGAGCACCAGCAACATTTGAACATTGAGGATATCATATCATGGCTCTGATGGGGGAAGAGGCCCCTGGCTGTAATCTTGTTTGCATTCTATAGTGTAAAAGAATGGGCCCTGGACTCAGCTACAATATTCTTGACTTGATTGTATGACAACAAATAGACCAACTTAACCTCTCTAAGCATTGCTTGAGTCATTAAGGGGATGGAATGAGATGATATTTGTGGAATCTGTGCAAAAGAGAGATTTCAAGATATACACCTGTGCCCAGCAGAGGATAACACACTATGGTACACAGACTTAACAATGGTCCCAAAGATACCCACGCCCTAACACCTGGAACCTGTGAATGTTACATCATATGGCAAAAGGGACTTTGATTAAGTTAAGGTTCTTGAGATGGGAAGATTATCCTGTATCATCCAGGTGGGTCCTAAAGACAATCATGAGTGTTCTCATAGGACGGAGCAAAAGGCGATTTAACTACAGAAGTAGGAGATGTAACAACGGAAAGTGAGGGACTGCAGTGATGTGATGAGCCAAGGAAGCCCAAGGAATGTCAGTAGCCTCCAGAAGGTGGAATGAGGTAAGGAGCAGGCTCTCCCCTGGAGCCTCTGGAAGGAACCATCCCTGTTGACATCTTGATGTTAGCCCTAAGAGACTCATTTCAAACTTCTGACTTCCAGAACTGCAAGAGAACAAACATTTTAAGCCACTAAATTTGTGGTTGTCTTTGACAGCAATGACAAAAGTGACTAAGTTTGAGATTTTATTTCCTGTTTCTGTTGTCACTTTCGTATCTGCCTGCCAAAATGGGATACTCCATTCTCATGTCCTTCTAAATAAGCATCTCATGCCATGCTTCAAAGCAAACCTTCTTGTATTAGTCCGTCTTCACACTGCTATAAATAACTGCCCAAGACTAGGTAACTTATAAAGGAAAGAGGTTTAATTGACTCAGTTCAGCACAGGGAAGCCTCAGAAAACTTACAATCATGACAGAAGGCAAAGGAGAAGCAAAGCACCTTCTTTGCAAGGCAGCAGGAAGGAGAAGTGCCAAACAAAGAGGGAAAAGCCCCTTATAGGACCATCAGATCTCATGAGAACTCACTCACTATCGTAAGAACGGCATGGGAGAACCACCCTCATGATTCAATTACTTCCACCTGATCTCCCCCTTGACATGTGGGGATTATGGGGATTATAATTCAAGGTGAGATTTGGGTGGAGATACAAAGCCTAACCATATCACTTCTCCTTGGATATTGTGTTGTTTTTCTGGAGAAAGTAATAATTTCACTTAGCACTAACAGTGAATACAAGAATCCAGTCAAATTTCTCTTAGTCAAAAGAAATTCACAACAAGAGTAAAGAGAAAAGACAGTGAAAAAGAATCTTCCGATTCTACCTGTAATACAGTTAGCTGGCCAAACAACCAACCAATTACTCACCTGTTGGTCAACATGTTTGAACAGTTGGTATATGCGTAGCAGTCACTGTGCAAGCCAATAAAAGGGTACACAACTTTTCTGAAGAAGGAATCATGTGGATATGCATGACTTAGTACAAAAACAGTGAAAAAATGTTTTGCCTCTAACCGATCATGTGATTTTGGGCAAGTTGTAGCCTCTCTGGGTCTTGGTTGTCTCTTCTCTCAAAAGTAGAAGTTACACTGTAGATGATGTTTATGCTTTTGAAGTGTCTTTCTTACTATGTGAACCTCCCTGATTAGCCACAACAACACCATAAACAATATTGTTATTTCCATTTCATAGATGAGGAACCAAGCCTGAAATGCTTCATCTGCCAAAGTCAGTACTGGTCTGGGTACTGACTTCATGCTTCTCCCACCACATCACAGCACATTATGCCACCCAGTCTCCAAGGTCCTCTCACCTCTGTGGCTCTCCCTGCATCTGTCCAAACTGTTTGTTCCCTCTGCCTAGAATGCACTTCCCCAACCTAAGCTTGTTGAAGTTCATCATTAAAGATCCAATTTAAATACCATCCTCTCGATTGAAATAATTTTTCCTCTGTGCCTTCTCATAGAAACTTGCTTGAATAGTAATTTTATAGTACGTGTTTAAGCCTATTTTGTAGAGAAATATTATGCCTGTGTTTAACTTCCCAACCAGTCTATGAGATGAACAGACAATTCTCCTCGTTTCCTCCCAGCACCAAGTATAGTAGCTCCCACACAGTGTATGCTCATTTTCCACTGAATTAAATGTGCAGCTTTGGAACTAGGAGTTAGAGTGCCTGATTTCTAGACCACCAAGTGGCATGACCGCTTACGTGGTGTTATGCTGTTCAGTGCATTCATGGACTTTGCCAATCCCTCCTTTGACCCTACGGCCCACATGCTATTGACTTCCTTTGGAGAGGTAGAGGTGTGTGTGTGTGTGTGTGTGTGTGTGTGTGTGTGTGTGTGCGTGTCCATATGTGTATGAGATGAACAGGTCAAGGGAGAGTCAAGGATGTGATATGGAAAATGGGTCTATATATACTTATGGGAATGTAAGAGAATATCTAATTAAAGACTTATTTCTGTAATATTCCAACTGCAAAACTAAACACTTGTTCTTTTTTCTCTAAATGAGTGGTTTTTACAGGGGGAATGTGGTCTCCCTGGACATGAGTGAAATAAAAGCAGGCTTTCTAGCTTCTCACCACTCTAGCCATAGTACCACACACATGGACAGTGGAGAGAAGTGAGAGGTAGGCATGTGTCTTTCCAATAGCTAGAAGATCCCAAGAGACTGGTATATATCTTCCAGTCAAATAAGAAACACCACAGGGGACTCCAGGTGACATAACAGTAAGGATTAAGTGCATGTCTCATTACCAAGATTTTCCCTGTGGGGACCATGGGGCTCCTTCTTTTGTTGGGACCACTGGATATACTGACAACTCTTATTAATAGTGGGCAGAGCGCATCCATTTCTTACAGTGTAGTATACTAGGTAACTCAGACAACCTCCCTGAAAATAATCAAAAAATGGTAGGTAGCTTTTTAAAAAAATCTTGAGATTCTTTCAAGAACATACAGGAAAGTAAGGATGTCACAGAAGTCAAAACCTGAGGGATAAATGGGAAGACAGACAAGCAAAGCCCTGGAGCTGGTATTCTCTCTGACAGTATTTGCCTAAGCCAGGTAATGGCAAGTTTTATATTTCATACTTCACAGGACAGGCAAAGCAGGAGAAAGACTAGAAAGTGTGCACATTGGTGAGACTAATAGAAGACTCTAAATAAAACTGGAACCCCAAAGGGTTATAGCCTCAGTGAAGAATAAATTAGAAATTCCCCCACCTAGGAAGAGGAAGAAAAGTAATGATTTCAAACCTGGGAGGTGGGTAAAGGAAAATGCTCCCCTAAAATTCATAACCGTTAGCCAGCCCTCAAAAGTGTCTGAAGTCCAAATTCATTATTATCAGACTTTTCTGAAAAGTCCTAAGTCAAAAATTTAGTTATAAAATGATCCCACGTTGGTAGCATACCCTGTCACTTGGCAGAAGATTATTCATATCCTCTCTAAAGGTACCCATCTTTAACCCAGGCATAAAATAATTCCCACAGATATATTCTAAGGAAGATCAACTTGGAGTAAGTGTTTTAAAAAACCAAATGGCAAAATAGTACAAGAAAACAAGGCACCATGAGTGAGAACCAGTAGAAACAACAACAGATCGATCAGATTTGTTAAGACTTCAAGTGCTAGAATTATCAGTCACAGGTTATAAAATAAGTATGCTAAATCTGCTTTAAAACAAAAGTGAGAATTAAAATGTGAATAAGGAGTAAGAGACTATCAAAATTGCCAAGCAAACTTGAAAAGAGTGAAATAGAATTTCTAGAAATAACATATAATTGAAAATTTTTAATGGCTTTCATTTCCAGCAGTATGGTGGATTACATATCTGAACTAACCCTCCCATCAACTATAATTCAAAATGAAATGTTAAACTTTTCAATTCTCCTAAATGCATCCATGAGCTGGTAAAAATGTAAAGAAAAGTCAGATCAATATCTAAGTGAAGGAAAGAGCCCAGAATGGTAAGTGGAGACGAGGGCAGTTTTGTGAACATGAGCATCAGTTTTCTCAGTTTTTAGGAAGTGAGAAACAGTTACACCTTAGGTATTCTAACAGAAGACCTCTGCATAGAGTGAGGACCCCAGAGAACCACATATTTAACATGAACCAAAATCAATTGTATCAGACTCTGTATTTGCTTGGAGGTGGGGGCAATTATCTCCACTAAACATCAGAGCTCAAGCACATGTTCATACTATTTGGATGGTTCAAAAAACCTCAAGCCCAGAACTCAAAATTGTCCCAAGCTGGCACAAGCAAATGTATATCCACTTCAGAGAAACCCATCTCCATCCTAGGCATTGAATTTTCAAAGATAAGATGCCAAAGAAGAAAGAGCTTTCAGTTAAAAATTATTAAATTAGCATGGAAGCTTGCACCATGAGTGAAATCCTGCAAAAATAGCAGACAGAAAACAAAACTTGCAAATACATTACAAATTAGAATTACCATATGAGAATAAGAAATGAGTAATAAAATTTCAGTAATAGAAACCTGAAAACCCAAGAACAAAATTGAAAATAAATTAAGTAGAACTCCTAGAAGTCAAAATAATCCCAAATGGATTTTAGATTTAAATATGAAGGAAAACCTATTTTATAAACTCAGGATAGTAAAATATTACTTAAACAGTTACAAAAGTGTCAACCATAAAAGATACATTTATATTAAAATTAAGAAATCTTCTGTTCCTTAAATAGAATTAAGAAAGTGAAAAGAAAAGCACAAAATGAGAAAAGATACTTGCAGAGTATATAAATAGACAAAAGATTATATCCAGAATAGTTACTATACTCTACATATCAATATAAAATAATAGAAAAGATGAATGAAAAACTTGCCCAGGCACTTCACGGAAGAAATATGAATGGCTGACACACATATGAAAATTATGTGTGAAAATTATGTGAATACAAGAACCCAGTCAAGTTTCTATTAGTCAAAAGAAATTCACAACAGGAGTAAAGAGAAAAGACAGTGAAGAAGAATCCTCCAATTCTGCCTATAATACAGCTAGCTGGCCAAACAACCAACCAATTACTCACCTGTTGGTTAACATGTTTGAGCAGTTGGTATATGTGTAGCAGTCACTGTGCAAGCCAATAAAAGGTACACAACTTTTCTGAAGAAGGAACCATGTGGGTATGCACGACTTAGTACAAAGACAGTGAAAAAATGTCTTGCCTCTAACCAATCACGTGGTTTTGGGCAAGTTGCAGCCTTTCTGGGTCTTGGTTCTCTCTTCTCTCAAAAGTAGAAGTTACACCGTAGATGATGTTTATACTTTATGAAGTGTCTTTCTTACTATGTGAACCTCCCTGAATACCCACAACAACACTATAAACAATATTGTTATTTCCGTTTCATAGGTGAGGAGCCAAGCCTGAAGTTGCTTCATCTGCCAAAGTCAGTACTGGTCTGGCTACTGACTTCATGCAATCACATTGCAATCAGAGACAGGAAACTTAAAATCACAAGAAATGCTTTCACTATTAGCCAATTGTAAATAAAAATAGCATGCTGAATAAGATAAATATAAATCGTTAACATGTAAATGTAAATGGCATGTGATATGGTTTGGCTCTGTGTCCCCACCCAAATCTCATCTTGTAGCTCCCATAATTCCCACATGTTGTGGGAGGGACCTGGTGGGAGATGATTGAATTATGGTGGTTGGGTCTTTCCCATGTGTTCTTGTAATAGTGAATTAAGTCTCATGAGATCTGACAGTATTATGTGGGGGAGTTTTCGCAGGGGATGCACAAGCTCCTTTTGCCTGCCACCATCCACATGAGATGTGACTTGCTCCTCCTTGACTTCCATTATAATTGTGAGGCCTCCCCAGCCATATGGAACTGTGAGTCCAGTTAAATCTCTTTCTTTGTAAATTGCCCAATCTTGGGTATGTCTTTATCAGCAGTGTGAAAACAGACAAATGCAAAAAATTGGTACCAGTAGAGTAGGGTGTTGCTGAAAAGATACCCAAAAATGTGGAAGCAACTATGGAACTGGGTAACAGGCAGAGGTTGGAAAAGTTTGCAGGGCTTAGAAGAAGACAGGAAAATGTGGGAAAGTTTGGAACTTCCTAGAGACTTGTTGAATGGCTTTGACAAAATTGCTGATAGTGATATGAACAATAAGGTCCAGGCTGAGGTGGTCTTAGATGGAGATGAGGAAATTGTTCAGAACTGGAGCAAACGTGACTCTTGCTATGTTTTAACAAAGAGACTGGCAGCATTGTGCCCCTGCCCTAGATATTTGTGGAACTTTGAACTTGAGAGAGATGATTTAAGGTATCTGGTGGAAGAAACTTCTACACAGCAAAGCATTCAAGAGGTGACCTGTGTGCTGTTAAAAGTTTTCAGTTTTAAAAAGGAAACAGAGCATAAAAGTTTGGAAAATTTGCAGCCTGACTATGTGATAGAAAATAATATCCCATTTTCTGAGGAGAAATTCAAGCCAGCTGCAGAAATTTGCATAAGTAACAAGGANGCTTTGACAAAATTGCTGATAGTGATATGAACAATAAGGTCCAGGCTGAGGTGGTCTTAGATGGAGATGAGGAAATTGTTCAGAACTGGAGCAAACGTGACTCTTGCTATGTTTTAACAAAGAGACTGGCAGCATTGTGCCCCTGCCCTAGATATTTGTGGAACTTTGAACTTGAGAGAGATGATTTAAGGTATCTGGTGGAAGAAACTTCTACACAGCAAAGCATTCAAGAGGTGACCTGTGTGCTGTTAAAAGTTTTCAGTTTTAAAAAGGAAACGGAGCATAAAAGTTTGGAAAATTTGCAGCCTGACTATGTGATAGAAAATAATATCCCATTTTCTGAGGAGAAATTCAAGCCAGCTGCAGAAATTTGCATAAGTAACAAGGAGTCAAATGTTCATCCCCAAGATCACGGGGAAACTGTCTTCAGGGCATGTCAGAGGACTTCATGGCAGTCTGTTCCATCACAGGCCAGGAGGCCTAAGAGGAAAAAATGGTTTCATGGGCTGGGCCTACGGTTCCTGTGCTGTGTGCAGCCTAAGGACTTGGTACCCTGCATCCCAGCAGCTCCAGCCGTGACTCAAAGGGGCCAAAGTACAGCTTGGGCTTTGCTTCAGTGGGTGGATGCCCCATGCTTTAGCAACTTCCACCTGGTGTTGAGCCTGCAGGTGCACAGAAATCAAGAATTTAGGTTTGGGAACCTCCACCTACATTTCAGAGGATGTATGGAAATGCCTGGATGTCCAAGCAAAAGTTTGCTGCAGAAGCAGGGCCCTCATGCAGAACCTCTGCTAGGGCAGTGTGGAAAGGAAATGTGGGGTCAGTGCCTCCACACAGAGTCCCTACGGGGGCACTGCCTAGTGGAGCTGTGAGAAGAGGGCCACCATCCTCCAGACCCCAAAACGATAGATCCATCAACAGCTTGCACCATGCACTTGGAAAAGCCCAGACACTCAACACCAGTCCATGAAAGCAGCTGGGAGGGAGACTGTGCCCTGCAAAGCCACAAGGGCAGAGCTGCCCAAAACCATGGGAACCCACCTCTTGCATCAGCATGACCCGGACATGAGACTTGGAGTCAAAGGAGATCATTTTGGAACTTTAAGGTTTGACTGCCCTGCTGGATTTTGTACTTGTATGGGGCCTGTAACCTCTTTGTTTTGGCCAATTTCTTCCATTTGGAATGGGTGTACCCCCATTGTATCTAGGAAGTAATTAACTTGCTTTTGATTTTATAGGCGCATAGGCAGAACGGACTTCCTTGTCTCAGATAAGACTTTGGACTTGGACCTTTGGGTTTATGCTGAAATGAGTTGAGAGTTTGAGGGACTCTTGGGAAGGCATGATTGGTTTTGAAATGTGAAGATATGAGATTTGGGAGGGGCCAGGGCAGAATAACATGGTTTGACTCTGTGTCCAAACCATATCTCATCTTATAGCTCCCATAATTCCTGCATTGTGGCGGGGACCTGATGGGAGATGACTGAAATATAGGGGCTGATCTTTCCCATGTGTTCTTGTAATAGTAAATAATTCTCATGAGATCTGACAGTATCATAAGGGGGAGTTTCCCTGCACAAACTCTCTTTGCCTGCCACCATCCACATCAGATGTGACTTGCTCCACCTTGCCTTCCATCATGATTATGAGGTCTCCTCAGCCATGTGGAACTGTGAGTCCAATTAAACGTCCTTCTTTTGTAATTTTGCCCAGTCGTGGGTATGTCATTATCAGCAGCATGAAAACAGACTAATACAGCATGTATAGCCACATTGGAAAATATTTTCACATTAGTAAAGTTGAAAATACATATTTTCTATGACTTTGCAATTTCATTTGCATATACTTAAGAGTTTTAAAGTCTTTGGGCTTCACCCGCAGTAAAAACATTTAAAAAAAATACATTGTACACTGGGACCAAGCACATGTGTACATTCACACAGGCACTCACTGAGATATGCACTACAGGCACACCATGCAACTGTAGGAGGGACTGCTCACATTGCAGCCACAGCCCTGAAATGTATGTGATGTGAAGAGTGAGGTGTGTGTGTCTGTGTATGTGTACGCACACATGTGAGTGCGGGTATGTTCATAAAGAGATCTAAAGATAACTCTAACAAAGGTTTCAGAAAACGGCTCTTGCCCTTTAAAAATATGTATTTTTCTATGTGAGGCACATTCCAATACATTCAACTTTATTTAAATCCATTTTTTAAAATGCTAATCAGGAAGTGACCCATCGTCCACAGTTTACAAAATGCTCTCGCATATGTGCACCAGGAAACATAGAAAAATGTTCATGGCAACCTTACTTCATAATAGCCCTGAATCAGAAACAAGCTAAATGTCCCTCAATAGAATGAATAAAAATAGTATGGTCTATTTTTATAGTGCAAAACTCTTCAGCAGTGGAAATGAATAAACTACAGCTACATGTGACTATAGGGATGAAACTCAGGAAGACAAATGCTGAGTGAAAAGTCTTAAAAGAATACATATATAAAATACATACATACAGTATACTATCATGTTATCTATGATGAATTATTTTTAATTTTTAAAGTAAGTTCTAAATGTGATAACATGGTCTGTGCTTAATTTAAAGACTACTGCCCTCAACTAATTTAGGTCACAAGGAGGTTACTAAGTGGAGATAGTTCTGTGTACACAGCTGCAGATGCATGAGGAACTAGGACTGACAAAAGAAATTTTCTAGTGGTTCCCTCCAATAGGAAGAACTTCTGCAAGGTAAACTCCACTACAGGGATGTTGCCTTTCTCCCTATTATATCTTCAGAATCTATGATGCCTGGCACTTAACATATACTAGAAGGAAGGAAGGAAGGAAGGAAGGAAGGAAGGAAGGAAGGAAGGAAGGGAGGGAGGG
>NW_016808313.1:522069-533399 GCF_001698545.2 Rhinopithecus bieti | reverse complement strand
TGGGAGGGAGGGAGGGAGGGAGGGAGGCAGGCCACGTCCACGGTGTTTACATATTTGAAGCTTTTAAATCCCTATTGCGTAGTCTGCAGAGTCGCAAGTCCTGTGAGTGAGTAAAGGCTCCAAGCGTTGTAACCTTGAGCAAGTCAACTAAGTGCTGGGAATCTGTTTTCTTGGGGTCTAAAGGGGAACATGCCCTATATCAGTGTGGCAGTGAGGTTCAAGTGCAACAATGTTTGGAAAATGGTTGGTCACCTGTTAAAGTTTTATGCAAATGTTGTTCCCCAAATGTTTTGGCTCCAAGGTCTTAGACCTCCTTGTAAATAAGTTTCTGGATCATTGGCCTCCAAAGGGCCGTGGGGCTGTAAACCCCTCCCACTCCTGCTGGCGATTGCCTGAAACCCCTCAAATGGCAGACAGTCTTTCTCCTGCAATCAGAGATAAGGATACAGAAAGGGTGTTGACAATAAGCTTCACCTGCCTCACGGAGCAGCACAGGTCCTGTGTTGCTGAATGGGTGTGAATGAAGACTGTGATGAGGTGAAGATGACCTGCTTACCGCAGGGGGCACAGCTGGGTCAGGAATGAAATTGAGAGGTCAAGAAATTGAGAGGGCCCCAGGGGCTAGAGGGCAGGCTGGAATCCAAACCCATTCTTCACCTTAGGAGAAAGGCCTTCCCCTGTGCCACTCACTCAGTCATATCCCCCTCCCCTTACTCCCCACCTTCTCATCAGTTCCCCCCTCCCCACTCCCAGTCTAAAAGGTTGGAGGTTTAGGAATCCTGTCCAATCTGAGCCTAGCTGCACCCAGCAGGCAAGTGGACCACTAGGACAGAGGGACAGAAGAGCCATGTCCATGTCTCAAGTCTTTCCAGCCATGTATCAGAGCCCAGGTCGGAAGAATTTGGGCAGCTCTTCCACGGCCACACCTGCAGGAGAAGCCCACTTGCCGCCAACGGGCCTGCCTGCCATCAACTCCTGAGCAGAGCCTCTGCTGGGAGTTCTAGCACCAACATCCTTCCCTCTACCGCCTAGCACCTGTCCCAGGCCAGCACACGTGCTTCACACCCAAAAGGCCAGGAGTTGGAACACTGCCGAGAGGCTTCTAGGTCAATGAGACTCAGGTTGCAGAGTGAGTGGCAGCAGCAACAGCTGTAGCCAAAAGTCCCCAGGAGTGTGGGATTTAGAGCCATTTGGAGGGTAGAGTCAGTATTGGCCAAACTGAACGATCAAAGAGACAGTGGTGAGAGATAACAGTAGCAATGATAAAATAATAAGAACCCCATATTACTGTATGATTATATGTGCCAAGTTCTCTACATGCATGGCATCCTTAATTATTTCAACTGCCTTAGGTGTAGGGACTGATATTATACCCATTCTACAGAGGCACAAGGAGTTTCACGCAGACAATGAGGTACAGAGCTTATCTTATGAACTCGTGGTACCTGACTCCAGAACCCATTGTCCTAACCGTTCTTCTCTTCTGCCCATTGAGAATAGAAATCTGTTTCTGTGGTTGGGTTTCTGACTTGAGTCCACAGGGCATGTTATAAAGCCAAGGCCACAGCAGCACCAGAATAGTCGGACAGAGCCCTCGAGGTTTAGCAGATATTAGTGCTTGTAAGTGCTTGTTGCTGGCTGGGAGCTGGGCATATAAAAGTGAACTAGACAGACCCAGCCCACCCCCCGCCTGCCCATATAGCCTATGATATAGCCTGGTGGGAGCTCTGAAAGCCTCTAAGAAGGGTAGAGGCCCCAGACATGGAAGGAGGCTCAGCAGACTTCTTGGAGGAAGTATTATCTAATCTGAAATGTGAAGGATGAGTAAATTAGTCAGGGGTGTGTGTGTGTGTGTGTGTGTGTGTGTGCGTGTGTGTGTGTGTGTGTGTGTGTGTATGGGAAGGTAGCGAAGGGGTGAAAGGCGAATAATCTATGCAAATGCCTAGAGGCAGAAGAGAGTCTGGCAGGCTGGAGGAAGTGGTGCTGGAGGGACTGGAACTTGGAGTGCAAAGGGAAGTGGAGGAAATGGGAAAAGAGAAGCCTTAGCTATTTAAAGCTGGCAGCAGCATTATAAAATTTGCCATGAGAATGTTCATTGTGGCTTCAGGGTGCACATGAAAAAAGAACAGCTTTACCCACTGATCCCCTTGCAGTGGAGGACAGGCAGAAAACACTTTTATTATGAATGCAGGGCAGGGCTTCAAAGGAGGGTCTAGAGAAGGCTTGCAGAGCCTCCTCCTGTACTAACTGACTCATGAAGGCCCTGTAAGCATGCCCTCCTCCAAGGAAAAGGACCAGGCATTGTGGCTAGAGGCTTACAGGGCAAGAACCCATGTCTTGCCTTATACTGACCCTTGTTCCCCCTAACAGAGGAATCCATGTGGTACACAGGCAGGCACCATGTGGCAGGTCTGACCTAGCCAGGAAGCAAACCCAGGGCAAGTAGCAGCAGAGCTCACCATCTCTTCTGGGGAATACTGCAACCCATCCTTCTGTCTCTGGTCTGTCCTCCTCCAGTCAATCTTCCCCATTGCTGCTGGAGACATCTGGTAAAGATCTGAGTAATAGTCTTCAAAGCAGCAATTGGCAAAATTCTGGAGGTTTAAGCATGATTTAAGACAGTAACACCAAGCTGTGCCTCATGTCCTTGCATTCTTCACTTTCACACATTCTCGTTTAAAAAAGTAATCATTTTTACTTAACAATGCAATAGATGAACCACTAAAAAAAGATTTGTTTTATTAAATCGCAACCTTAAGAACACATCTTTTTAATATTTAGCATGTTGACACGAGCAGCATGCACAAAGCACAGAAGTATGTCAGTTGTGTTCATGCACTTGTATGATTGCTTGAGTGGAGAGAGCTGAACTCTCTGTACTTTTCATGGAACACCATTTTTATGTGAAAAAAAAATAACTGACCAACTGTGGTCATGCAGACTTACATAGTTTGTAGACATTTTCTCAAAAATGAGAAAAGTGAGCCTCTCATTTCAAGAAAAAAAATTAACCATTTTTGTTATCAGTGATAAAATTTGAGCATTCAAAAAAAAAATTAGAATTTTGGAAGCTTGTATTTGCCTATGAGCATGACAACTCCCCAGTACTAAAAGACTTTTCTGGTGAGCTCAATGGTGACATTAACAGATTTTTTTAAAAATATGATGCAACCAATGTGTCATCAATTGGGAAGATCCACCTAACTGTGAAAATATTTCCAAAAGACCAATGAATAACATTACAAAAATCAAGCATGGATTAAGAGACCAAAGTGCAAAATTGACCAGTGGATTTTAAAAAATAGAACTTAGTTTTTTAGGACAGTTTTAGATTTAGAGAAAAATGTGTAAAGATAATACAAAGAGTTCCCACATAACCAACACCCAATTTCCGTACATATTTTATTAGTATGATACATTTGTTACTATTAATAAACCAATATTGATATATTATTATTACCTGAAGCTCGCATTTTATTCAGGTTTCCTTGGTTTTCACCTAATTTCCTCTTTCTGCTCCAGGACCTCTTCTAGGATACAATGTTACCTCTAGTTATCACATCTCTTTAGGTTCCTGTCAGTCTCACAATTTCTCAGGCTTTCGTTGTTTTGATGACCTTGACAGTTTTGAGGGGTACTGGTCAGGTATTTTGCAGAAAGTACCTTAATTTGGATTTTTCTGATTTTTTTCCTGTGATTAGATGGGTTATGATATTGGGGATGAAGACGAAGACCATATAGGTAAAATGTCATTTTCATTACATCATATCAAAGCTACATACTATCCACGACTGCTGATGTTGGCCTCAACCACCTGGCTGAGGTAGTGTTTGTTAGGTTTCTCCACTGTGAAGTTACTTTTTCCTCCCTTTTTGTGGTGTGCTCTTTGGAGGAAAGTCACTACTACAGCTCACATTTAAGGAGTCGGAAGTTAGGCTCCGCCTACTTGAAGGTGCACTATGCATATAAATTATTTGGAATTCACACAGAAGAGTTATCTCATCTCTCCTATTTATTAATATAATCATTCATTTATATCAATGTGGATTTATGGATATTTTATATTTTAGGCTCTAACTCAATAATACCTTATTAATTGTATTGCTTAAGTTGTTCGAGCTTTGACCATTGGCAGCTGTTTCAGTTGATTCCTGTGCCCCTGCCTTTGCATACCCACATTGTTGTGAGTTGTGGGGGTGGCGTTTGAACACCTCCTTACTTTCTGGACAACAAGATGCTCCAGGTTTGTCGTGTATATTTCAGGCTCCATTCCCACAAGAATCAGCCATTTCTCCCAGGAGCCCCAGTTCCTTTCATATTAGAAAATTATATTAGAAGCCAAGATCTAGGAAACGGGTACTGATGTACTTTAATGTAACAGAGAACATCGTTTCACATTCAAATAAATTTTAAGAAACTACAACTTTTCAGTTTGGGGTGTAATATGAAAGAAGAATATCCACATAACCTTAAAAAGTGGCTACTAAAATACTACTCCCTACATATACATGTCATTGATGTATATGAAACCAGATTTAACATACCACAACAGACTGACTGCTGCAGACTGAGAATCTGGCTGTCCTCTATTGAGCGAGACATTAAGAAGATGTGCAAGCATCGAAAACAAATGGAAGTCTAAATTATTCTTTGTTTTAGATAATATAGTTATTTCTTTTAAAATGTGGGATTTATGCCAACCTATAATGAGGTTTTTTTGTTATTTTAGATTGATAAATAAATGTTTTTAAATGTTCTTTGTTTAAATTTCTAAAATGGTAAATCCCAATAGATACAATGTACATAAAAAGTTCTTTGTGGTCATCAATAATTTCTGAAAGAGTAAGTGGATCTGAGACAAACAGGTTTGAGAGCCACTGGCCTAGCCACACCAGACTCATTGTTGTCTCTCTACACCCTCTCACCTTTCTGGAACCCTTGTCTATCTATACGATGCTGATGTTTAAGTCTAGAATGCTCTTCCTTTCCTTGTCCCCAGGCCAACTTCCTCTTACCTCCCAAGACACAGCTCAAACATCTTCTGTGAAGCATGACCTGACTCCCCAGATTTAAGTTTACCCTCACCTGTAATCCCATACCTCTTTCTACAAATTTCTGTTCTGAATACATGTCTTGTAGTGCTTGTAATTATCTGTTCATCTATCTGTATCTTTTTCCCTCTTGAACAATAGTAAGGACTTGTCTGCTTCATCATTCTACTCTGGTGCAGCGTGCAATGCTAGGCATATATTTGTTGCTCAGGGTACATGTGTTGAAGGAGTAAATAGACAGCTGATCCAGGGACACTCATCCTTTCCAGAGACTGACCAGGCCACTAGGCTGGCCTTACATCTGAGTAAATGTTTCTGTTTCCTCTCCTTTACAGGAGCAAAAGTCAGGCGTTTACCTCTTGGACATTTAGTATCATTCTGTAAATATTTTTCAAATGTCTACTACATGTCAGGCACTGTGCTAGGCACTGGGGGAAAGATGATAATGTGAATGGTATGGTCCAGCATGAAATAACTAGTCACCTTTATGTTTGCCCCTAACCTGCCTTCTGTGGTTAAGAACATCCAGAGTCAGTTCATATAGAGCAGTCAGTTGCATCTAAATTTAGCCCTAATCATGGGACATAAATAGGACAGTGCAAATGCAATTATCCAGTGAATTCAAAGAGTGTAGACAGCTACTGTAGGTAATGAAATGTAGGAAATATTTTATGCAGGCTAGTGGTCAGATTTACCCATATTCAAGAACTCTTTGCCATAATTCTTCTTGAATAATGATGCACAAACTTGACCAAGTCCATGTTCTCATTCTTTTAGCATTTTCTTGCTGGCAGGTATGACAGTAAAAGGAGAGAAAGAAGAAACGTGAGATGACACAAGAAAGAGAATTCAATTTATGGTACACTTGGCCAGTAAAAGGGAGTTAAATGCTAATAAATTTTAGTTGCAATTGAGCCATCTGTTCAGATATTTCAAGCTAAAACTACAACAACTTCCTTTTGGTCACTGACCCAGTGTTTGAAATTCTGTGTCCCAGGCTGGGTGAAGTGGCTCATGCCTGTAATCCCAGCACTCTGGGAGACTGAAGTGGGTGGATCACCTGAGGTCAGGAGTTCAAGACAAGCCTGATCAACGTGGTGAAACCCTGTCTCTACTAAAAATACAAAAATTAGCTGGACCTGGTGGCACATGCCTGTAATCCCAGCTACTTGGGAGGCTGAGGCAGGAGAATTGCTTGAACCCATGAGGCAGAGGTTACAATGAGCCGAAATTGTGCTATTGCACTCCAGCCTGGTCAACAAGAGTGAAACTCCGCATCTCAAAAAAAAAAAAAAAAAAAAAAAAAAAAAAAAAAAAAAAGAAAGAAAGAAAGAAAGAAACAAATTCTGTGTCGCAAGTTGTCTAAATGTGTACAGTCTAGCACAGTAGGTAGTGACCTAAATGTGACTAGTAGGATATGTTGAAAAACAGTTTAAGGGATATATTTGGTTTAATAATAAATATTAATAAAATTAATATCCATTTCTTTTTATCTTTTTCACACGACTATTGGAAAATTATAAATTACATAGGTGGCTGACATCATATTCCTGTTGGATACTGTGGATCCAGCCTCAGCTCACCATCTTCCATTCAGCTTAGCAGAGTTCTGGTTCCAGTCAGCCCTCTTCTCTATTATCCTACTCACTTGGCCAAAAACTTCACCATTTAACTCCAAGCCACAGGTCCTCTGCCTGCTTTTGCAAAGCAAGGTAATTAATGTAAGATCACTCAGAGCAAGTTCTTTCCCTCTCCTGATAACATCACGTGGAACTCCTCACCTAAAAGGCAATCTCCAATCAAATCTCAGGCTGGTTATCAGGCAACATCTGAGGACAAAGGAGAGGTTGTTGATGGACTGTTCCAATTCTTCCAGGAAGGTCAATCCCAATCCATCTGTTCTCCTCTCCTCACCCTCCTGCACCTGAGCAGACTTTCATTCTCCCTGCAAACCTTTTCACAAAGAAGACCCCTCATCTCTGAGTCTCCCCAGCCTCCTGCTCATTAGCAGCTCTGGAATAATGGCAGGTCTGGAGTTGTCCTTAGACAACTCACTCTGGGGAGCTCCCCTCGCCAGGCTGAATCCGGGCACATGCCTGACATCCCATAGGGCTGATTCACACCCACTTCTGTGTTGTGTTTGTATTTGTGAAAGGAAGACAGGATGTGGCAGGACGTACTCAGTATTCCCTCATTATTTTTCTGTTATACAAGGGAAAGACACAGATAGTTAACATTTATTATTTACTATAAAGAAAACGAGGCTTAGAAAGATTTAGTAACTTGTCCAAATTTATATTCTATTTAAGGAACAGAACCAGGATTGGAATGCAAAGTGCTAGCTCCACATTTTATGTAGCTAATAGCTAGAGTAGCACCTACTGGATAGAAGAAAAGGGACTTTTTGAGTTGTGTTTGCTTTTTTGCCATGGTCTTTTTTAAAATTTTTTAATTGATATATAATATTCGCACATTTTTATGGGATATGTGTGGTATGTTGTAACATGCATAGAATGCATGTGTGAAGGGGAATGAAGAGAGGTTGGGTAATGGGTACAAACACACCCAGTTAGTTAGAAGGAGTAAGTTCCAATGTCCAATGACAGAGTAAGGTGACTACAGTTAACAACAATGTACTGTGTATTTCAAAGTAGCTAGAAGTGTTTGGCACTGCCGTGTTCCCAGTTACTCAGGCTCAAAATGTCGTTAGCTCTCCCCCTCTCTACTTCCCTTGTCTGATCAGTGATCAAGTCCTGTGACTTTTGCTGCTGAATGATTCCTGAAATGAGTACCCTTTTATCCCCATTCCCATTCCCATTCCTATTGCTCTCCACCAGGGCATTGCTTTGCATCCAGAGTGACTATAATATTTGCCACCACATTCCAAGCAGCTACTGATTTTGCACTTCTATTCCTCATACCAATCTGGCTAGCAGGCATCTTTATGCACATTCACTGATAAGGAAAAATCAGAGAGGGAAAGAAAGTGTGGCACTCAGTGGCAGAATTATACCTTAAGTATGCACTCTTCCCATGCTGGTTTCCCATCTCAACATCATGAGAAATGAAATAACTGAAGCCATTTCTAAGTTGTGTTGGTTTATCCATTGGCCAAGTTCTGATGAAAGGTGAAAATTTTAATCCAAAAAAATGTAATCCAAAGAGGCACAGTGGAGAGGGGGATTAGGAGTGACTTCATGGGTTTGAACCCTAGTTGTTGCAAATATTTGACTGCTGGAGGTTATAGTATCCAGTTGGCTGACATGTTGGAACCTAGACTTGCTGGGATTTATACTTAAGTCTCTGTTATACTACTGACTGTATTTTGTTTTGTATTTGTTTGTCTTATATAGATTGTTAGTCTTATATATTTTGTTAAATGTATATGCTATAAATATTTAATAATATGCCTTATCTCCTTACTAACCTTTAAGCTTTCTGAGGATAGAAGCTGTGTCTGTCTTTATCACATCTCATAGTAGTGCCTACTTCTGGCAGACGCTCAATAAAGATTTGTTGAATTGAATAATTTCTGATGCCCAGTGGGTGAAGTCCAATCTGTTAGGGAGGCCGCTGCCATCCTTCCCAATCAATACAGCCCTAATTTCATGGCCTCATGCCTGTCATTTCTCAACCCCTCTTCCTCATGCCTCCAGTGTTCCAGTCACAGGGGCTGTCTTCCCCATAAACAGTGTGTTTTGCTCATACTCTAATGATTTCCTCTTTCTGGATTGTCCTACTCCACCTTGCATTCCTGGCATTCTCATCTTTCCAGGCCCAGGTTAAATATCACCTCCACCATGATTTTATTCCTAACCCCTTTCCCCTCTTTGCCTCTTTGGAATTCTGCATGTACTTTCATTAAAAGCCCAATTCTAACAATCCTTTTACAAATATTGTCTCCCCAGCTAGAATGATACTATGTAAGATAATTTTCAGAACCTAGGGTGACAGGCAAACATATAGCCTCTAAAATATTATTTTATCATAGGAGAATTAAATAGAGACAAATGAGTGAGGATCAAGATATAGAAAAAAAAGTTTTGGTCAGAAATATAATGAAGAAAAGCTTTTTCCCTGTTAAAAAGGGATTCCTGACTTGATTAGAGGAAGAAGGAGAAAGGATGAGAACCTACTCAGGCTTCCTGCTAAGGCTGTCAGAAGACTTAAGAGAAATGACTTCACAGCATGCCCAGGTTTGCAGCAGGACCACAGCAGTTATGCACAAGGACATTGATGGCATTGACTGTGGTGAAAGTACCTCAAGGTGATGGCAGAGAGCCAGTAACTGATGAGTCCCTTTCTCTAACTCCACCACCAC
Organism: Rhinopithecus bieti; assembly: GCF_001698545.2. Taxonomy (NCBI): domain Eukaryota; kingdom Metazoa; phylum Chordata; class Mammalia; order Primates; family Cercopithecidae; genus Rhinopithecus; species Rhinopithecus bieti. Next base: position 524,027 of record NW_016808313.1, on the reverse strand, counting down.
CTTGGCCTTACCCAAGACCCAAAACTGTAAGTGGCCACGAGGTTGGAGAGGGAAACCCAACCTTGATGAAACTGGACACTAGGTTGCCATATAGAAAATAATTATTTTTTACAAAGCTGTTTCAAAACTAAATTATACTCATAGTGACTGGCACAGAGATAGTTCTTAAAAAGTTTGTCTTGAATATTGAGTGGATGAATGAATAAATACAGATCGGCCATACAAGTGCAGAACATTTTATGGTGTGCCTAAAGAGCATTCACTTGTTGGAATTTTAGAAAACAAATACATAACATAAATGCCTTTCCTTCCCAGATTGCAACTAACTGGTAAATACTCAAAGAAATTGGCCAAATTTGGATTTTTTTAAAAATCAGCTTTATTCGTATATCTAAGGGATGAAGCTTAAATCTGTAGCCACAGTCAGGATCCCTAATGCAATCTCTTTGAATGGAATTCTCCCTCAGATTGTGTTTCTGCCTCAGTAATCTTCCACATGTATGAACCAAGAACACCCATATGCTGAGTCCAGGTCACAGAAAGACACCAGTTACCCACAGGCCCCACAGGACTGAGCCAGGCATGCTTAGCTTCTTCTCCCCAACCATCCATCAGATACTTCATCCTCTTCCCATGAGGAGAAGCCAGTTAGGCATGAGGAGAAAGGCCAGGAGTGTTTCTCTAGCAGAACTCATACAGAGTCATGACCTCAGAAGAGTGAAGCCTCCTCTCTAAAGTCAATACCCAGCTGGTCATTGGCATGATGTATGACTTGCAACAAATTCAATCCACTTGGCTTCCCAAATACCTTAATCCTCTCCTGATACGATCAAATTGGTCCTCTCCTCAGGCGTGTCTGTCGTTCAAGGTGGAATGGGGTAGGTCGGGTGCTATGGTGTCTCTAAGTTCTTGTTCCTACTTCAGAATAGGAGCAAACTTACTTAGAGTAATATTTCAGGCTCCTCGTTTCTGCTTTCTCCCCCAGATTATATCAGATGGTTGGAAGAAGCAGTCTTCTTATTATAAGAGATGAAAAGAACATTTGAGTCTCCTTAACTCCCATCTCTCCTGGATCTACAACCATTCTCAGACTTTGTTCAAATTATAACACAGAGCCAAAGTTAAGGGAAAGCAACTGGCCAGCCAAGGGATTCTGACTTCTAACCAAACCGCCTTGTAAATATGTGTTTGTGTACATACATATGTGTATGCAGGCATATGTGTGCATACAAACACATGTATATATATGTGTATATTAATATCGTGATCTTTAAAGTTGCACTGGTGGCTAGAACTAGGGTCTGTAGGAAACAATGTGCAGAATTGCCTGTTCATTCTCCTTTAGGAGGCTGAGTAATTTAATGAAATTCCTCATTGGATGACGATGCCCAAATAGGGAGACAGAGAAGTTTGTTGAGATGGAGTGGGCAAGGAAACAAACCACCTTGATCTCCCTTTCTTTAAGCGACAAGAGGACCCAGCTGTAAGATCTGTGCTTTTTAGATCATCTGTGTATTCTAAAGTCACAAGACAATCATTCCATCCTGTATCTGCCTTGCCTCAGTTAATTCCCTTTACCCAAGAATATATTGTCTGAACTTTTCAGTATTAACTTAGTAGCATAAGGAAACAAAATGGGCTTAGAGTTCTTCCAAACTGGGTTGGTCTTTGTATATCAGTTAAGATTAGGTTTGGCTATGAGTCAAAGAAACACAAATAACTGGCCGGGCGCGGTGGCTCAAGCCTGTAATCCCAGCACTTTGGGAGGCCGAGACGGGCAGATCAGAGGTCAGGAGATCGAGACCATCCTGGCTAACACGGTGAAACCCCATCTCTACTAAAAAAATACAAAAAAACTAGCCGGGCGAGGTGGCGGGCGCCTGTAGTCCCAGCTACTCGGGAGGCTGAGGCAGGAGAATGGCGTGAACCCGGGAGGCGGAGCTTGCAGTGAGCTGAGA
>NW_016808313.1:486773-521747 GCF_001698545.2 Rhinopithecus bieti | reverse complement strand
AAAAAAAAAAAAAAAAAAAAAAAAAAAAAAAAAAGAAACACAAATAACTGTAAGTTAAAAAAAGAAGTAAGTTTATGTCTCATATACAGCTGTTTCTCAATATCTGTAGGAGACTGGTTCCAGGACTCTCTGAGGTTACCAAAATCCATATATGCTCGATTCCCTTATATAAAATATTATAGTATTTGCATATAACCTCTGTACATCCTCTTGTATACTTTAAATCATCTCTAAATTACTTATAATACCTAACAATGTAAATGCTATACAGATAGTTGTTACACTGTATTGTTTAAAGAACAAGGACAAGAAAAACGTCTGTACATGCTCAGTACAGACACATTTTTTCTAAATATTTTCAATCTGTGATTGTTTTAATCCATGAATGTGGAACCCATGGATAAGACAGGCAGACTGTATATGTAAATCAGAATGCAGGACTGGAATGGCAACTTGGCTCCCAGAAGTTCTCAGGAATCCAGGCTTCTTTCTACCTTGTTTCACCACATGGGGCCTCCATTCACGAGATCAACTCATGGCCTGATACAGTTGCTCCAGCTCCAGCCATCACATCTGCACTCCACCCAGGAAGACAGAAGTGACACAGAAGAGGAAAAGAAGAACACTTGCCAGCTGTTTTTTAAGGAAGGTACCTAAAAGGTGCCATATGACCCTTTTGCTTCTGCCAGCTAAAAATAGAGGGTCTTATTTTAGAGGAGAATAGATTATGAGGAATGACTAGCAGCCTCAGCTGCACCTTGAAACACATTACCTTTTATCTATATTAGGAAATTACTGGTAACATGCTCCTGTCACCAACACTTTCATCATCAGCTTCACTCACTGACTCAAATTCCACCATTAGTCAACCCACCACTCCAACCAGAATGGTCTCCGTATACTCACTCATAAATATGCCTTGCAACCTTTCCTCCATACTTTTACCTACACTGGTCCTATCGTTTGGAATGCCCTCCCTCCCCTTCTCTGCCTAAATTCTACCCACCTTTGAAGGCTCAGTTCAAGCCCCACCTTCTTGGAAAAGCCTCCTCTTCCCTTCCTTTGTCCCAATAACAGCTCTCTTTTCTGAACTCCCATAGCTCGCATTATCTATACTAGTCACCTGACTCTTGGCATACATAGACATATGTGTTTAGCTCACATGCATGTCTTTCACCTTCAACTAGATTGTAAGCTCCTTGGAGGCAGGAAAACTATCATGACTTCTTTGCACCTTTCAGAGTACCTAGGCATACATATGCTCCTAAAACTTCTATGTACCTGGCGACTTGGGAGTCAGGGTTGGGGGAATTAGCATAAGACCATGAGCCAAGAGAAATTAATCAGAAACTCAGCTCTGACCCTAACTAGGTCTGTAACCCTGGGCAAGAAACTTAACTTCTCTGAGCTTCAGATTTCTCATGTATAAAATACAAGAAGACCTGCGTAACCTAATCCAAACGGCTATGTTAAGGAATACACACACACACACACACACCCTTGGCATAAGACAAACATCACACAAATAATATGTCTGTAGTTTCTGTCCAAGTTTTTGTTTTGTTTTGTGTTTTTTTACTGTAAGCAATAGAAGCCAACAGCTCTTGCTAACTTGAGCAAAAAAAAGTCTTTATTGTAATAGCAGAGCAGTTTGCTCACAGAATCAAAGTGTGTCTGGAGTCCAGACCAGTCTTGGAAACAGACGGGGTGCAGGGCAGCTCTGGGGTCCAGGGGGCAAGAACTGTTTGACCAGATTGTCATGTGCACTGCCAGAAATGAACTACATCCAAGTTTCCAATGTTGTGCTATTCCATGAGATTCACGTTCTGGGAGAGACTGGTTGGCCAACCTTCGGGTATATGCTCCCACTCCTTGGTTACAGCAGACCAGATCACCTTGATTCATAGTCCCACAAGGACTACCTATACACAATGGAGGAAGGTCAACTCCCCAAAGGAAATCAGAGTGACGTTATCAAAAGTAGGGTGAATGGATGCTGGGTGGTCAGAAAGCAGTAAATATCCACTACAGGGCTTAATAAACATATGTTGATTGAGTGACAGTGGCCCATTCCTTTAATTCTGAAGACATTTTGCATTATAAGATAGTATAAGTGATTTCTTTAGACCTTATCAGTGAACACCTTGGAGAGCATCAGTTTATCAGATTCTTTCTACCAATGGCAATTAGAACAAGATCTTACAGAAAAGGGAAACAGAATTACTCCCGGATGGAGGGAGGGCACTGGGAGAGAGAAATGAAATCTCAGCTCTGTCACCACTTGCTCAGAGAAATCTTTTCTGACCTTCCTAGGTCAAGCCTCCCTCCATTCTACTTTCTTACAGCTCTATGTGTTCTCCTTTGTGAATAATACAGTGCAAGTTAAATTTGAGTTTTCAATTAATGGACATTTCTCCCATAAGTTGTAAACTCTATGAGGGCAGGGCCAATGTCTTTCTGCTCACTTCTGTGTTTCTGTTACATATTCCAGAGCCTGACATATTCTAAATGCTTAGGAAATATTTATTGAATGGATGACATGAGTGAAGAAATGAATAAGTTCTAAAAGGGCCAGAAAAATTAGGTCAGCTGCACAAGTATCTAGAGTAGGTCCTTCCAACCACAAATCAGGGGCAGGCTCCATCTTTCCCTTCCCTGGCACATGGAGTGGCAGGAAAGAGGTTAAAAGTAGTGCAGACTAGCCAATGCCCCATCCACTAGAGGCTGGGCCATGCTGCGCTTTTCCCCAGAAACCTCCCCTGGAGGGTAGAAGGCCCATAAGATGGTGGCAGCAGTCATCCACAGCTGCTGGGGGAGGAAATAAGTTATTCACACTCTGATCTGGGGCATCCCTTCCTTGCTGTGGGCATCTACCCAAGCAGGAGCATTGCTTATGCAGATGCTATGCACCCCACATGGCTAATCTGCATGTGTCTCCTGGGACAAAATAATAACAAGCCCTTCCATTTGTATGGCACTTCAAAGTTTATAGAGCTCTGTCCTAATTTTTTTTTTTTTTTTTTTTTTTTTTTGTATGCAGCAGCCAACTTATAAGAGAGGCAAGTGTCATTGTGATTTTAGAGATGAAAAAATGAAGGCTCAGCATCTTGTTAAGGTTATACATTTGGGAACTTCAAAGCCAGGTAATCTCCTCATCATCCATGTATAGAAGGCATATACTTTTAGCATAAAAAAATCTCAAGGCCTTCTTTTGAGCCCTAACGATAGCCCTCACCTTGTCACTGAACATAATATTGAAACATGCCAAATAAAGGGATTCAGGGAAGCAGTGATGTTTCAGTTTTAATTCTTGAAGGTACAGTTTTATTCTTGTTAAGTCATATTATTAATAGGTTTCATCCTAGTTTAAATTGATTTAGACGGAGAAAGAAAAAGAGTGAAAGAGATAGATAGACAAACTTAGATTTCATTTGCAATTCAGTTAAATTTTATTTTGTCTTTAAGTTTGGAACTGACATTTTCTTCCCATTTTTGATTCATTTTAGGTGAACTCAATTTTCTTAAGAGACAGCCTAGGCACAGGTCCTTTGAGGTGTGAAGGCTCAACCTGTGGATCCAGGCTTTCCACTCTGAGCCTAGCCCGAAGGCCTTCCCCATCATGCAGGTCATGAAAAGCAGGTGACAATAGGTGGCTGGGGGAATTTCCTAGGACCTGACTGCTCCTCCTTGGGGGTTAGAGTTCTGAATGTGTCGTCATAATTGGAATTTTATCTGCATGCTTTAAAACAACACAGCAGACACTCCCCCACAATTCTGGCTCAGGCTCTGGAAGACATGCTGAGATTTAAGGAGGTGATGATGAGAAGTGATGCCTTCTGAGTTCAGGTGAACCAGGATGTGTTCTTCTTTTTCCTCAAATAGGGTCTGAGACTTCTAGCAGCCTTTCATCAATGACCAAACTCCAAGAGTTGGTCTGGCCCACGGTGCAGCAGCTAACACTCATCTGGTCCTTACTATACTCCCAGCGCGGGGCTAAGTGCTTCACACATATTATCTCACCCGTGCTCACAAACCCCCCTGAGGTAGAAACAAGTACCATCCCTGAGGAATCAACTCAGCAAAGTGAAGGAACCTGCCCAAGACCACATAGCTAGTAAGTCCAGGAGCTGGGAATTCGATCTAGACTCATCCACTTCCAGTGGGAAGGGGAAAAGATGAATGGAGACAACTGATCCCCAGTGAAAGCCTGGAAGCCAGGAGCAGAGCCTTCACTGTGCATGAAAGAGAGGTGTGCTTCTAACCCAAACTCCTTCCCAGGTCTTCTATGTGAGTAAAAATATAAATTTCTATTGTGTTCGAGCTACTATAATATTTGGAGGTTTATTTGTTGCAGCAGGTAGCATTAGTCCAAGTAGTCCATATAGGCACCTAATCCAGCCTTGTAGGCTTGAGAAGGCCAAGTATGCTGATTCTGAAGGTCAGGTCGTTGCTCACTAGGCAAATATGAGGGGTAAAGGGCTTGTGCCTAGGCTTTCCCAGGAAGCTGGAGTTAGGAACTAAGGTCAGCCCAGTGGAGGCCGGTCTGAGATAAGGCCTCCTCAGTGGGCTCCTCCTGTCAACCTGGCCTTATAATACACATCTATCTCCTTCCAGGCCCTCAGCAAGAGGAAGAGCCAGCTTCTAACATATGGTGAGTGAGCCAGAGGTGGGGGTTGCAGGCTTTGAACAATTGCAAGTGGGGGAGAAAACAGACAAAAAACATCCTCCCCTGTGAGTATGTCTCCTGGTCTTACATCCATACTGCTTCCTGACTTCTTTTCTCCATAGTCCTATTTGCCCACCATATATCACATTGAAAATTGTTGATAACTTTGGGAGACTCTGTCAGGGAGCCACTGTCTGCTGCCTGGCTCTCCCATCCTGGCTAGGCATCTGCCTTCAGTCTTGCATGAGAAATCCTTCTCCTGCCCTGTCACTCTGTTCTGATTTCCAAGCAAGTGTTCCCTCATCACATGTCACAAACTGCTGTGCCCTGAGGGAACTTGATGGTGGTGATGGAAAGCTCCTACTGCCTCCTTCTGTGGGGTCAAGACTGGGGTCTTTGTCCATCTTGGCAAGAAGTTGAAGACCCTTTTCTCCTTATGTTTTGCTGTAGTCATCCTTTCCATTCATTCAAAGCTTTGCCATAAGCTCATCTCCATGGCCATGTAGACAAAACTCCCATGCCCCCCTGGTTCCCCACCCACCATCCAATCCCTGAATAAACAACAGCTCATTTGTAAGAGATTTTTAATTTCATCTTGGTATGCCATTAAGGAGTGGAATAAGGATCTCTATTCATTTTCACTCACATAGTATCTGCTACATTCTCCAACTGGTCTTTACCACAGAAACCTGTGGAGCCATACAGTATCTGCATAATTTTCACTCATCAGACTGGTTTGGGTTTCTTGGTGGTTTGCATAAATTATAAACAAGAGCACAAAAAATCACATGACATAGACTCTACCATAAGGGGACATGTTCCCTCTGGCCTTGCCAGAGTGATAGGGACGTGTCTCTGTGTTCAAGTCTCCAATGATGTCCCCAGAAGTGAGGCCAAGCCTGTCCTGGCCCCTCCCGGATAGGTCCATAGTGACCCTCTGTCTTCCCCACCAACTCATTCTGGTTTCCCAGGAGGCTTCCTAGCACAGAATGATCCCATCCTAGCACCACAACTGGAGACCAGGGTGTGGAACTGTCTCCATGTACAATGGCTGCTGGGTCTTCTGTGCTGAGGATCAGAAGAGTGAGTTGGAAGGAAGAGCCAAGGGTTTCCACCGGACCCTTCTGCCTCTATGAGCTCCATGAGGTTCTTTAGAAACAGACCCTCTAAAGCAAGGGGCCCCAAACTTTTCTGTAAGGGCCAGACAATACAGATAGCAAATATTTCAGGCTTTCCAGGCCACAGGGAGCCTGTTATATATTCTTCTTCTCCTTTTTTTTTTAATGACCTCAAAAAAAAGTAAAAACCATTCTTGGCTGGCAAGCCACAGAAAGCAGGCCTGCAGGCAGCAGTTTGCCCACCCCTGCTCTAGAACACCACCAGGCCCTCTTCTATCCCCTCAGCCTTCGCCTCCTCCCCACTCCAGGACTCTGGGATCCCTCTGAGCTGCTCTGAGCTGGTGTCTCCTCCAGCACAGGCTTTGCAGAGGGACTTCAGCAGGCAAAACTGCCCTCGAGAGTTCGGGAGCCCTCCTGCTCTGCAACCCTATGTACTCTCCTTTGCCAAGTGAGTGGCCTGGTTGTATCTTAAACAAATATCAGATATTAGTCTCAGCCCTGCTCATGTGTCCTGGGAATGAATTAAGCCTTGGTGTTTCCCAGTGAGGTAGGTACATACTATTAGCCTCATCCACACTTGCAGATGCTGAAGCTCAAGAGCTGAACCAACCTTCCGAGCACTGCCCAACAACCACTTGTCAGAATTTAAAAGTAAGCCCAGGAGTCTGGGCTTTACATTTTCTCAGAACATGATCAGGGATTATTCTGTCCCACCCCTGCCCAGTGATTCAACCCCAAAGGGAGCAAGAATGCAAGAGAGAACACCGTCAGCCACACAGAATTGCTTTCCAGACCTGAAAGACACTCTGAAAACAGAATGAACCCAAGCACTCAAAGCTATGGGGCTAGGTGGAGCAGCCCTCTCTGCCCTGCTGACAAGTCTCATCAAACTAAAAATAAAGTTTATAAAAGTAAATTATCTCATTTTATAACTTAAGTGCATCAAGCATTTCCTTAAATATAGTTCACACTGAAAATAAAGTTACTTTTGCTGTACAGTTGGTGTCTGTTATAATTAGGAATAAACTTTGAGGGTAAAATATGAAAGGTTACACACTCACACACACATCTATCTGTCTGTCCTTCTGTCTATGGGTGAGTAGATGGATAGACATATGCACCTCTTGACAAGAGCTTCCCCGACATGGTGGGAAGTTGTTAGGAGTCCCTAAGTATCTAGTTTGCATGAGAATGTCTATATTAAAAGTCCCTGTCCTTAATGATAAACACATCTTCATATCTAACGCTAAGACTCTTATTAGAAACATTAAACTATGCAATCCATAATGTATTCAGTCTTTGGAAATGCTGAGCTACACCGTATCATTATACAACAGCATCCCCAACAAAACTCCCTCCCCAACCCACCTCTTCCCTGGCCTCCCTGTCCCAAAGCCAGTGACCCCTCACAGAATATGGTTGTTCCATATGGGAGCCTAGTCACAGGACTCTAGGGGAAGACTCAAGAGGTGAAGTAAGAATTCTGCATGGAGTACAGGTGGTCAATGGGGTTTCCCACTCTGGACTGCAGAGGCCCAGCTTCTGAGGTTGCTAGGAAACAGTCACCCAGGTTACTGAGGGAGGTGTCGTCGCTATCCAGGTCGTGGAAAAGGGGCTCGGCACCTGAAATAGAGAGGAAACACTGGCATGAGGGTCTGGAAGAAGTGACTCATTTCAGTGTCAGGATATTCAGCTGAATTCAACAAGTGTTGCCTGAGCACATGCCCCATGTGAAACTTTCTACAAAAAGTCTATATTCTCTTTAGGCAGCTCATGTCCAAAGTGCAACAAGTGAAAACAATCTAAACCAGGACATGACAAAGTGCTAAATTGAGTGCAACATAAGCAAATGTCACAGTGTCTAGACAGGGAGTGTGGGGAGTAGGCAGGACATGTCACCAGAGGCTGGAGAGACAGGGCAGAGCTCCCACAGGACTTGGGCCTAAAAAATGATGCTTGAAGAAGGGATGGTAAAACCAACAAAAAAACAAAACCAAAAAAAAAGCTCTTTGAGTGAGGTTAATGAAAACTCCTGTGATAACATTTGTTCTTTCAAACACCAAGCGTCTACTAGCTATCAGGTGTTACCCCAAATTTGTAATGGAAAGGAAGGTTAGGTGCCTACGTTCAACTAATTTACACCTTTCATAGGGAAGCCAGTAGGGCACACAGTGGAACAGCTGAGAAATCACTGCAACCAGGATGTGGAGGCAAAGAATGTTCTGCCTCCACTTCAAGTAAATAGGAGAGGTGAAAACTGGAGTTTATACAACTTGTCATGGGGCTTTAAATATTCATTTTATTAAAGGAGTCATCACAGGGATACTTTAAGTAATACAACCTCTGACACTCTGAAAAGAATTTGCAAAAAAATGTAGTTGCCCTGTTTTCCCACAGCGGTGGGGTAAAGAATGGTACAGAGGTGACCTGTGCATTCCAAGGAAGCCAAGAGGGTGGCTATCACTGAACATCCAATGAATGGGGTCGGCCAGTGAAGGGCTTGCCAAGGGCCAAGTCTTAATAAATGTTTGCTGAATGTGTGCTATGGGAAGGTAGGGGTGATTTTAACAACAGATTTTTTTTAAATGAAGGTAAGAAAGAAGTTGTTTAACAAAATCTGTGATCTGTGGCATGAATCTCTGACACTAATGTTTTGAAGGCTTGCTGCATAAAATTATTTTTTAACTGTCAGTGTAATTTATCAGATTACACAGTATAGACCAATGCATTACATACACCACTAACCTTCTCTGTATAAAAATGTAATGCCCTATACTTGGTTGAGGTTTAACTTGAGCCTTCACTCCAAAGCTCACCCAGCCCCCTACTCTGGGTCCTCAGGCCCCCAGTTGTTGTCCATTAGCTTAAGCACAAAGCTGGGTAAGTGGGAGAGGCTCAGCTATCCATATATGCAGCATTTAAATCAATGCTTCTTTGGGTAGGGTGGGTATAAGGGAGATACTTTTCACTTTACAAGTCAGTTTATGTTTCACTAGTTAAATTAGAACACCTATTAGTATCCACAGTAGGATAGTCCAGATAGAAAATTTGTCTTCTGTGCTTTTTACATCTTTTCTTACTTAAGGTAAACGTTTGCTTAATTAAGGCCTTCCGTAGCACTGATACTGCTGACATCTGGCATGAAAGCGCAAGACTTGCAGAATTCAATGACAACAAACAGGTCTACAAGGAGAGCACAACTTCCTATTAAAAACCAACAAACAAGAAGCTTTGAAAACAAGACAAATGGAAGGGTCACTAATGAATATGCATGAAGGTCTTTCTCCTGTAGCCATTGGTTAGGCGATTCCAGCAGTATTTTGTAGGGCACATTATTCTGCTTTGGAGCTTCGGTGAGCATCTGGGAACTGCGTAGATGTGTTTAGGAGGGAATGACAAACCCATACAAGTTATGAGAGGGCCCGGGGGGCTTGAGTCCCTCTTACCATAAGGGTGCATGTGGTCTCCAGGCATCTGGGGTGGGGTGAGACCCTGTCGGAAGGGATCTGAGCTGTAGACACTCTGCTCGATGGCCAGGAGCTGCTGTGGGGTGGGCAGAGCCGTGTAGGGGTTCATGATTCCTTCCATCCCAGCACTCCCACCACCATTTGTCTGAGCTGTGGAACAAAGAAGCAGCCAGGTCATTCTCAATGTGCAGCCTGGCATGTGACTTCCCTGGGTCCTGATTCCCTCATTTATAAAATAAAACGGGATGAGGTGACATCAGTGGTTCCAGCCTTTGTCCTACCAGAGGCCATCAGGAATCACTTTGGAGGATAGGAATAGGGTAGGTGCTGGGATGTTGAACTTTGAGAACATCCTTGAAATATATCATTTCAACAAAAGGTTGTGATGCTAGCCACACATTTGGCAGTCACTAGAATAGATGTATCTAAAGATCTTTCTGTGATAAACCAGTATGAGCCCATCAGTCAAGTGGGAGTTGTGACCTGTTGACCTCATGGGGCTGATGGGAAGATTCCATAGGACTGTGTATGCTTTGGAATTATAGCTTGCTATGCTTGTAGATAGAATTTTATAAGACAAGCAGGATTCACTTCCTGCCCCCACATCTTGCTGAGGTTCTCTGAACATGGGAAGAACAGAGACTATTTCCCCACCAGCCTCTGCTTCCTTAAGTCTACCTTTGGAGCTGCCTTTAGAATTATGTAAACTAAGTCCCAAGCCATATGAGTTTGTGTTCTCACAATGCTTTGATGCATTCTTCTCCCTTTGAACTGCACAGGGGTCCTGTGAGGTAGGACTAGCAGGCATTAGGGCCCTACCCTAGGGATGCACACAGCCTGAGGAACAAGGAAAAGTTGCTCCCACAAAAAGAGCCTTAGGGGTGGAGCTAAGGGCAGAATTCAGATCTAACCAGCTTGCTGCTCCACCCTTCCCCACACCCATGCCCTGTTTTATTTCTTCTCTCCCTAACATCTACCTTGTTGTTAACATAGTGTTTAGTCTAGAAGGTAAGAAACTAAGGGAACTCTTGGCTGCAAGAGTCAAATTCTGGATTAAGCCTAGACCTGATGCCAAGCACAAGGCAGGGTCCATATGAGGATAAGAGGCTGTGCTGAGGGGCCTGAGAACTAGGATCACAGTCCACAGACTTCAAAGTGTGGTCCACAGACTAGCAGCAATGGCACCACCGAAAAGCTTGTTAAAGAGGCATAATCTTGTGGCCCACCCAGACCTTCCTTATGAATTGGAATCTGCACTTTACCAAAATCCCAGGTGATTTACGTGCATATTAAAATGTAAGAAGCCCTGTTTTAAGGTACAAACCATTTAAGGAATTCTGGATAGCTGAGCTAGGGGGTGAGGGGCATAGCCTTTAAGAATGACATTGTTCTAAAATAGTATTTCTTGTTTGTTTTTTTTTCTTTTAACTTCCATGAAGTCTCCCATAGTCTGTACCTCTTCACCCTCCTCCCTGATCCTCATATCACTCTGACTTTTTTAAAAGTACACCTGGGTAGAGATGAGAAGGCAGCATGGCCTGTGGAACACAGTGTTCCAGTTCCAGCCCCCTCCCTTACTGATCTAGGGCCACATTCAGTCTTGCAGAGCCTTTGTTTGCTCATCTGTGAGATGGGGATAATAACAACTTCTCCACTCACCTCCAGGAGTGGGTGTTGTAAAAGTCAAGTCAGCATGTATGAGAACACCAATCTATAAAACTGTTCAACAAAGGAGGGCATTGTTATTTTACATCATTATTTTTACTACTTTACATTATTTTGGAAAGAAGCAAGTCACCGAGGCATCTTCTATTAAATCAATTAGCCTGGAAGGAGAACTAAGCAAGATGAGAAACTGAACGTATCTGTGACTCTGCAAGTAGTCCTGACACATTCTCCCTGACACTGTGGTGGGATCCAGGCCCAGATGCTTTGGATAAGGTCAGTGCCATCCCCAGTCAGCAGTTCTAAGCCTGCATGCAGCCCAGGCGTCCTCAACCCTCTCACAAGTTCCTCATGGCTCAGTCCTCCCTTGAAGGCCTTATCTCTCCAGTGGGTATGGTCTAGGCTTCACTGAGTCCAGATATGTCATCCAAAGAGCTGGGTAGTGGGAGGCCTCTGGTAGGAACAGCCTGGATTCCAGCCAGAACTGCCTGGGAGGAGGCACCAGCTTACCAGAGCTCAGCCTCTGGGTGTTTTGCTGATCTTGCTGCTGCTGCTGCTGTCGCCTGGCCAGCTTCTTCATCTGATAAGGAGAGGACCACAGGATTAGAAGTCAGGTGACCTGTAGCATGTTCACATGGTAGGGTGGGGGCCTGGAAGTGACGCCTCCCCTGGGAGAGGGCTTGTTGGCAAAGCTCTAGCTCTTACTTAGGAAAGGAGCCTCAGTGGCCAGCCCCATGTACTAGAAGCATTGCAGCTGAGAGCTCTTCTACTCTGCAGCAGTATAAAGACAGCAGACTGGGAAGCAGGGATGCAGCTTGTCTTAGCAGAAACAGGGATTTTCCCTCAGCAAACAAAACTTGCTGCTTGTGGTGTGACCATTTTACATTAGGTAATAAGTGTGTGACTGTGAAATTTGCAGCCCAGGCTAGATGTATGGAACAAGAGGATACTGACAGGTTGTGATTTGGGATCAGCCAAGAGGCTGTTCCTTTCCCCCTCCCTGTCTGCTGGCCCTTAAGTTTGAGATGAGCCTATCCAGACATTCATGCCTCTTCCAAAGTACCCTACTAACATGCAAGCTTCCCTGAAGGAATATTTTAACTCAATGTTTCTCAAACTGTGTTTCATAGAGCACTAGGGTTCCATGAGATGTTGACATATACTTTGAGTGTGTGTATGTGCCTGTCCATAGGAAACACTAGATTTTTGTAAACATTTTCTCTATTGCAAGATTTTTCAGACCTTTAAATGGGCCCCTGTGCTTTATGAATCCATAGACTATAGGGCCTCTGCAACTTATTGCACCATGGAGTCTTTCTTTGGTGGAATAACACATCAATAGCCCTGTTCTGAGGATGTCATTTAGGGAAATGCTACCTTAACCAATCATGATCAAATAAAGAGATAACCTGTGATACTGTAAAGTATATATTTGGTTGTCGACCCTGTTTTTCGGCATACGATTCCTAAAATTTTTGGACTCTCTAAAGCAATACCTATTTGAATGTTAATGACTGACTGACCGCTGTCAGCCTCTAGGTAGCTTCAGAGTAGAGGCTGATAATCAGAAAGACCTGGGTGTGATTAGATGGTTGGAACATTCAGCCCCACCTCCAAACCTCTGTGGAAAAGGGATGGGCTGAAAGTTAAATTGACCATCAATGGCCAGTGATTTAATTAATCATGCCTACATAATGAAACCTCCATAAAACCCCAAAAGGATGGGGATCGAGAGCTTCCAGACAGCTGAATACACGGAGATTCCTGGAGATTGGGGTGCACAGGGAGGGCATGGAAGCTTCACACCCTTCCCCCGTTTCTCGCAATATGCATCACTTCATTTGCATCTGTTGTAATATCCTTAATAATAAAGCAGTAAATATAAGTAAATATTTCCCTGAGTTCTGTGAGATGCTCTAGCAAATTAATCAAACCCAAGGAGTGGGGTCACAGGAATCCCAATTTATAGCTAGCTGATCCGAAGCACAGGTAAAACAACCTGGAGCTTGCAATTGGCATTTGAAGGGGAGGGCAGTCTTGTGGGACCGAACCCTCAACCTGTGAAGTCTGACACTATTTCCAGGTAGAGAGTGTCAGAATTAGAGGACACCCAGTTGGTATCCACTGCACAATTGATTGCCTGCTTGGCATATGGAGAATATCTCCACATATTTTGTCACAGAAGCATTCTGCACTGATTGTTGTAGTGTAAGAGCAGAGGAAATACAGAGTTTGTTTTTTCCTCATATCCATCCACTAAAGATCAGGGCTCTTGAGAAACAGTCCACAGGACACATGTATTTTTAGAGGTAGGAAGATGAATGAGTAAAAGGTCTAAAACTAAAACCATGATGAGGGAATATAGAGCTTCATTGGATCCAGAGGACAGTATGACGGCTTGGGCCTATGTTAGTGAGGGCTGGGCCCTGGGAGAAGTAAGAAAAGGCACTCATTCCACCCTGTCATAACATTGTCTTGGACCAGTCGTATGCATGCTACTTTTAAAACAACTCTGGTATTTGTGTTAAATAAATATGAATTAAAGAACATGCTTTTACCAAAAGACACAGATGGCTGGCCAAATTCACAGTCATGGCCACTAGGAAAATACAAGCAATTTCACTAAAACAAATATCTTCTCTCTCCCCTCCTGCAGGGCTGCTGTGGCCAAAATAACTATTGATAACAGAATTTTTGAATCAAGAGAACTACTCTATCCAATGAGCTAAGGTGAGAAAACCTGGCAGCAAGTACAATGTTCTACTGTGATTATTTCAGGAAACCAGCAACACGGGGACAGATAAAAGTAAGAAAAAGGTTACCTTCGCTCTCTGGTTCTGGAACCACACCTGGACAACACGGACACTCAGCCCTGTCTCTGCAGCCAGAGTCTCTCTCACCTTGGAAAAATTGAATATGAGAAATGTAGGCACATTGGCATCTCAGGGTAGGAGGTAGAACGTCTTTTTTATAATACATGAGGAGGCCAAAAGACTGTATCTGCTCTAGGAGCTGTATAGTTTTTAATGTTGAACATAAACACAAACACGAACCATTACTTCCCTTCAGGTAGAGAGAAAGTCCTTCACCAGGTAAAGAAACAAAAGAATAATTATTAATTTACATGTGCATTCCCAAGAGGTGTTTCTGGATTTCTCTTGCTCTGGAAATTAGGCCTTCAAGTGGTTTAGACATTAGTCTATTGTTGTGCTTTAGCTATAAGCCATGCATATGCATTGACCTACTTCAGGAGATCTGAGAGTGAAAATCACTTTGGAAAAACAAATGGCTCTGTCTTGCTCTCCTCTCTTGCCTAAATTCATTGACCTTAATTTTTGGTTTTGTCCCTCATGTCTCTATGTAACTTTGGGTGTTTCACAAATATCCATATTGACTGCTACCCCAAGTGAGCCCTGCCCAAAGAGAATGAGATGAGAGCCATCTGGAATCCGGCAGAGCCAGGTAGACAACTCGGAGGCCAGCATGTGTGCTAGGGCTGTGGCGGAGACAGGACAACTGGGATCCAGATAATAAAGAGATACATGTAAACATCTGCCCACCATACAGGCACACAGTGAGGTCTGGCAAGGTGTCGAGAAAAGAAAGGGCAAGAAGCACAGATTTTCAGAGGGGGCCTGAGAGACACTGCCCTCTCTTGATTAGATCCTGGGGAGGAGATGGGATTGAAAGAGCTCCTTGAATAAACGTGTGAGTAGAGCAAACTGAGGCCTTGAGAAATACTTCCCCTTTATCATGCCACTTGGGGCAAGGCTTAGAAGTGGAATGATTAGAACAGGTTTTTACAGCACATCCTTCTGCTAAGCCAACTAAAATAGGAGTGTACTCAGGGGCCCACCTCCACCTGCTGAAACCCTATCCATTCCTCAGAGGCCCAGCTCAAAAGCCACCTGTTCCACAAAGCCTTGCCTGATTGCCTAGACCAAAGTGACCTTTCCCTTCCCTTGCTTCCTGGCTTCCCCTGTGTTATGGTCCTCAGAGCCCCCTCTCTGGTGTTACAGTAATGTGTACACGCATCTCCTTCTTGCTGGTTACCTGGAAGCTGCCCAGGACAAGCACCCAGCACAAAGCCATACATGGGCTGGGAGTTTAGTATACATGGAAGAAGTAAATAAGTGAGGAAGATTGTAATTTGTCCTGGTGCAAGCCCAATTTGGGGGCATTTCACTTTCTACCGTACCTCTCTTGGAGCATAAGGAGCTGAAAGGGCAGAAAAAGTGAGTCTGCAACTGAATCTTTCTGAAAGTCAGAAGTTGTGATAGGCTAGACTATTGCTCAATAAATATCTATCCTTCCCTCCCCTGCTCTGTGGTGGAGCACTGCACCTATGCTGGGCTAAGCCCATGCCTTGCTTTGGCCTGTGGGATGTGATATGTCTGATATCCAGCAAGAGGTTTTCGATGGGCTTCTCACTTTGACTTGGCCTCTTGCCTCCTGCCATCCTCATGAGAACAACATGCCCAGGAGAGGGCTGCTCTTTCAGCCTGGACCCTCGAAT
This sequence comes from Rhinopithecus bieti, assembly GCF_001698545.2. Classification (NCBI taxonomy): domain Eukaryota; kingdom Metazoa; phylum Chordata; class Mammalia; order Primates; family Cercopithecidae; genus Rhinopithecus; species Rhinopithecus bieti. The sequence continues at coordinate 506,315 of NW_016808313.1, read as the reverse complement.
GACAGACAGGTGGAGCAGGCTGGAACCTGCACCCCACTGGGCCACAGCCAATGCACAGTCCAAGAAGGGAAAATACATGCTTGTTGGGAGCCATGATGACTTTTTGTTTGTTTGTTTTATCACAGACAAAGCTGTCTAATACAGAAAAGGATGCAGGAAAAATAATGCTAACATTTTTTCAAAATGTATTTCCCTTATGAATTTCAGTAAAGAATACCCTGTTTTCTTTATTTTTACCATGTAAAAGATAGTACTGAGTATATGACAGGCAGTCGATAAACAATAAGTACTCAATAAATGGGCGCTGCTATTTATGGCAGAAACTGCTAATTGTCCCCAATATCTATTCTTTCTTCCTCCTATGAGTAATTGAATCACTAAGTTTAGCAAGGCTCTTGGTCACCCAGACAGACTCATTTCCCAACTTTCCCTGCAGGAAGTGTGGCCACAGGACTACATTTTGGCCAACATATATGAGGAGAAATGATTTGAGCAACCCCTGGATACATCGTTAAAAAGCAGGGTGCTTGCCCTCCATTTCCTCTTTCTCTACCTGGTGACCAGAAACATGGTGACAACTGGAACAGTCACTTGAACCCAGGAGATGGATAACAGGGCCACCCACCAGCCTTGCCTTGCTCACCTCTAGACTGTGACAGAAGAGAATAAACTCCTGTCTCATTAAACCACTGTATTTTTTTACATGAATGTTCATAGCAGTCCTATTTGAAACAGTCCCAAACTAGATACAACCCCAAACACCCATCAACAGGTGCATGGACAAACCAACCATGGCACACCTCTACAGTGGAATGCTGAAATAGGAATGAATCAATCCCCAAATCATCACACCAAGTGGAAAAAGCCAGACTCAAAAAAGAGTACATACTGCAAGCCACTGTGTTTTTATACTCTTTGTTTTACAGCATCTGGGTCTACACCACAATGGGCACCTATCATTATTACTGTTCCCATTGTGCTCCATGAAATGAAAGGTATGCTCCATGAAATGAAAGGTGGAGTTGGTGTGCATGCATGAAAGCATGGGGAGAGTCTTTCACATCCTGGCCATAGCTTAGTGATCTCTGGAGTCTCCAACAGGGCTTGAGCCACCTGTGCAGGCTCTGTCTAAACAGCCTGCCTCACCACTCTGACCCCCAATGTCCACTGAGATCCCAGAGGGTTCTGAGTGCACACAGAGAAGTGGGGCCCAGCTCCTTTTCCTCCCTGCTCCCTCCTATACCTTCCTGCACGGCTTGGAGGATACTTCAAATGAGGCCTTGAATGCTCGCCTCTGTTGAGTTGTCAAGATGGTTCTCGGACGTTTGGGGCGCTTATGGTCCTTGCCTTCCTCAGCAGTTCCTTTCCCTGCCCCGTGGGCTGACTTGCAAAGACTTTCTTCATCATCACTTTTACCTAAAAGAAGCAAAAGACAATGTTGTCAGTCCCTGAAAGCCAGTTCCTAGAGCTGTATGTTATTCCATAGCAAGTCCTCCAGGACCACATTTCCAGGATGCCTTTATGTATGAGAGCAATAACCTATGTAGTATTGATTTGAAAGTTTCCAGGAAGAGGCCAAGAAAAATACTTCTAAAACCCAGAGACAGGCAGCAGAAAGTCCACCATTACACCTCAGGCTTTATCACAGCATCATATCCTGGCTCCACATTTACTAGCTGTGTGGCCTTGGGCAATGATATGGTTTGGCTCTGGGTCCGCAGAATTGTTATCTTCACATGTTGAGGGAGGGACATAGTGGGAGGTGATTGGATCATGGGGGCGGTTTCCCCTGTGCTGATCTTGTGATAGTAAGTTCTCACACGATCTGATGGTTTAAAAGTGTGTGGCTTCTTTTGCACTCTTTCTCTCCTGCTTTGCCATGGTAAGACCTGCCTTCTTCCCCTTCACTTTCTGCCATGATTGAAAGTCCCTTGAGGCTTCCCCAGCCATGCAGAACTGTGAGTCAATTAAGTTTTTTTTCCTTATAAATTACCCAGTCTCAGGTACGTCTTTATGGCAGTGTGAAAATGGACTAATACAGGCAAGTTACTTAACTCTCTAGGACTAAACGTACTCTTCTGCAAAATAGTGATATATACGAGAATCTACTTCATTGGGGTTGCTGTGAGGATTAAATGAGTTTATACTAATACGGCACTGAGTGCCCTAAATGCCAATGAGCCTTGACATATAATAAGTGCTCAAGTAGTGTTGATGATTAATATTATTTCTTAGACATCATTTTTCAAGACTAGACCTAGAGACTATGTCTGAAACTCTAGTTACTGCCAAGTGGTAGAAAATACTACTATTAAAAAGGCCATAGAGAAAAGCATTAGATCATCTGCCAGTACAGATAATTCAGAACAGACAGATAACACCGATAACTAGTCAACATTGCTTTTCTGTAAAGTAAGTAACTCTCTACTGTTAAAGTAATTGTCTAACTATTTGAAATACTTCAACTCTACAAGCAGTGAACAACACGAGGGTTAACTCTGAAGGGAAATAAAACCTCTAGTATATGTCACTTTTTTTTTTTTTCAAGCTACTTCTTACATTCCACAGACATCACACTCCTGAGAAAGTGCTTCTAGGGTCTGGGACATACCTGTGTAAGAGAGACTTCTTTTTACTTTTGGCATTAAAAGCCATAGGCAGGCCAAGTGTGGTGGTTCATGCCTATAAACCTAACAGTTTGGGAGGCCGGGGTGGGTGGATTGCCTGAGCTCAGGAGTTTGAGACCAGCCTGGGCAAAGCTCTGTCTCTACTAAAAATACAAAAAATTAGCTGGATATGGTGGCAGGCGCCTGTAATCCTGGCTACTTGGGAGGCTGATCCAGGAGAATTGCTTGAATCCGGGAAGCAGAGGTTGCAGCGAGCCAAGATCACACCACTGTACTCCAGCCTGGGTGACAGAGCAAGACTGTCTCCGAAACAAAATAATAATAATAAAAGCCATAGGCAATTCTATGCCCAAATGATCTAACAAGAACCTAATTTTTCTCTGGGTTCTCAAAGAGCTGAACTACCCTCTTTTTTCCAGTGAACATCTTTGCCTCAATGGCTTTCCCCTGTGCTAGTCCCTTCTGGCCACTTCAAGAAAGCAAAGATGAAAGGACCCACTGTGCCGGGCGCGGTGGCTCACGCCTGTAATCCCAAGCACTTTGGGAGGCCGAGGTGGGTGGATCATGAGGTCAGGAGATCGAGACCATCTTGGCTAACACGGTGAAACCCCATCTCTACTAAAACACAAAAAATTAGCCGGGCGTGGTGGCGGGCGCCTGTAGTCCCAGCTACTCAGGAGGCTGAGGCAGGAGAATGGCGTGAACCCAGGAGGCGGAGCTTGCAGTGAGCTGAGATCGCGCCACTGCACTCCAGCCTGGGCGACAGAGCGAGACTCCATCTCAAAAAAAAAAAAAGAAAGGACCCACTGTGTGTGAGCTACACATCCTTTCTCTTTCCTCCTGCCCTCCTCTGTGAAGGATGCTCATGGGCACATGCTGTTTTAGTGTAGACATTAGCTGAGTTCTCAATTTTGGCTCTGCCAGATCCAAAAAACTTATTTAATCTGAAAGGACAATGGCTGCTTCTTTCCATGAACATTTGAACAAACAAGGTTGAACATGAAGGGAACACTAAATTGTGAGTTCCTTGAGGACATGGCCCTTTCAATATAATTGAAAAGAGACCGATACAGGCAGACCTAGGTTTCCATCCCAGTTCTGACCCCATGCTGTAAGTATGGCCCTGTGCAAATTATGTCATGTTGCTGAGCCTTGGTTTCCATATCTACATAGCAACAACAATAATACCACACAGTGGGTGTCACAGAAGTAGGGTTGTTGTGTGTAAAGCAACTAACACAGTCCTGGCACTCAGGCAGCCCTTAATAGATGGTATGAAAAGGGTGTCTTTTCCTTCTGCCTCACCACTCTCAATAGTACAAATAAAAGCCCCCACAAGATTAAAGAAGAAAGTTAAAGCAAGAATCCTCATGATAAGGGGTGGCTACTCTGGCATCTTAAAGTCTGAGGTTGCTGTTTTCCAGGGGGTGACGTGGTAAGCTGATCTCAGATATAACCTTGGTGTGATTATAAAATCTTCCTAGAAGGTTTTCAGAATGGCAAGGAAAAAACAAGCACTTAAGAACTAAGAGCCTCAGGAAAATAAGAAGATCCCACAAGAGGATAAAATGTAGAAAAAAGAAAGCCATTGACGGCACAGATTTGCCCTTGCTAGACCCTATTGATCCTACTGCTCAGAGGCACCTCAAACTTTGGTGTTTAGTGAGGCCAGCAATTCTCTCTGGTGGTGGACTCCCAGGGGTAAAAACGATGCCCCTCTAGCACTAGTGATGACTTCAGTGACATTTCTGAGGAAATGGAGCTAATGCCCCACCCCAGGGATCATGCAGATCTCCTTCAAGGTAGGCAAGAAAAGAGGCTGAGTCTGCAGGCCGGGCTCACTAAAGAGAGTTGGGAAATCCCCAGTAGAGAATATATTTTAAAATGCAATTGTATTGTCTCCAGAAACCTCATGCCTCATACCAGTCTTTTCAATAAAACAGTACTTGCATTGATCCTTTTACAGTCATTCCTCACATAGTTTGATGCAAACGTATATTGATAAGCTGGATAACATAACTAATGAAAATGTAAAGTCTAAACTAATGACAATCATTCATTTATATTGATACCATCCAGGACAGCAATGTGACATGGTATCTACAAATGTATCTTTAGCATTATATAAACTCAGGTTGAAATTCTAGCTCTGCCAGTTACTGTGTTTGATTCTGAACACATCCTCAAGACTCAATTTTCTCATCAGAGAAAGTAACAGTGTTGTTGGAATTAAATGGGATGGTATATGTAAAGGATTTAGCACCATTCAGAAATAACTGGCATTTAATAAATAATAATAATCATTATTATTTCAGCATAAAAGACATATTCTTAGTTCTGACATGTGTTGTCAGTTAATTACAATCTCAGATCAGTGGGAAGTCTCAGTTAAGGTTTTACACTACAGGTGTTCAATTCTCTCTCTTTGCAGATATGACCCTAGCCAACATGTAGAGCTGGTTTTGTGGACTCTGCTTGCGTGCCTGTGAGAAGGGAGAGCAACAGAGGGAGGGGGAGTTGGAGCTGGTTGAAGAAGGAAGGTGCAATTTCTGAAGTTTGTTCAGAGCCCCAGAGGCAGGATGGCTAAGGCCCCTCTGGGGTCCTCCTACTGCTGTTGCTGTACTCAGCCTTGCCTGGGACGTGTGTACATCCCCAAAGAACTGCTGTGCCATCGTGAACCAACAGAGAAGAGAGGGGAAGAGAACACCTCCTAGGTTAGCCGTTGGGGCCTAGTTTTGGGGGAGGTGGTGAGCACCACAGGTGGCTGCTCCTTCCCTCTCTCCACATCCCCGCAAGAAAAGAGAAAAACATATTTGTTTTCAAAACGAGAAGAGAAGGGGAAAGAGGAGAAGGATTGGTTCCAGGACTCCTGCATATACTCAGGTGCATACTCAAACTTGTGCATACACAAGTCCCACAGTTGGTCCTGCCTAACCTGGCTATAGGAAAGGTGGGTCTCCCACAGTGCATATATGTGGGTTTCACAGCCCTTGAATACTGTCTGCATTTGGTCAAAAAAAGAAAAAAACACATATAAGTGGACCTGCACAGTTCAAACCCATATTGCTCAGGGTTAACGGTAGCAGCAGTAGTGGTGGTTTGTCTCTGGAGTGTTTCTCTTGCTTTTGTGGTGCATTTTCTTTCTTTGAGTCCTCTTTCCTGTTATTTGATATCTCTTCTGTCCCTTTACACCTTCCATTTTGCTTTCTAAGAAGCACTTCATGCTCTAGACCAGGAGTCTACAGACATTTCCTGAAAATGCCAGAGAGTAAATATTTTAGTCTTTGCATGCCTCACAGTCTCTGTTGCAACTACTCAACTCTGCAATTATAGCACAGAAACAACCACAGACAATGTGAATGGGCATGGCTGTGTTCCAATAAAACTGTATTTCAAAAACAGGCATCAGGCCAGATTTGGCCTGCATACCACAGTTTGCTAACCCCTGCCCTAGACCTCTCCTGACCTCTTGTTCTTCATCAAAACTTACACATCCTGTGTCCCGTTCTTCCAGCTCTGACTCAAGGCAGGAAGCACTGCTCATGGTTAGCATGGTTTGATGTGTTCTCTCCCACAATCAATAACATATATGCATTTAATAAGAAATGCCACTACCCAACAGTCACCAATGTGGAATTTTGGGCATCCTGGCACATCTGAGCCAGAGAGATTCTGAAGATAGAGGAACAGAGGAAGCTTTTGGCACCTCTCAAAGTACAGACAGATGCCACAACCCAGCTGCCAACAGGAATCTGGACCCTTGTTAACCATCACCCAGCTTCCATCTACTGTGTTGTAAATATTATGGGTATAATGGTGCCTTCTGACTCTCCTGGGGATTTTCCAAGCTGCTCTTGGGGTACTCACTGAGGCTTTTGTTTTCTCTTTCAGCAGGGGCAGACCTGCCTGACTCGGATCTCAGTTTCGCCATGAAAATATGCAGTGCCTAAAATTTACACTGATCAATTTGTTCACGAGAAAGGACATTTCTAAAAGAGCCAGGAGATTGCCCCCAGAACCAAGAGGAGTACTGGAGAGCAGAAGATGAAGAAAAACCTTTAAACAGCAGAGCAGTGAAGTGGAGGGAGAGGCGGCCCCTCTCCTTTGCCAGAGACTCCCACTCCCAGATGCAGGCCAGAGCGATCCCTCATAATTTAAGCTGACACCCCTCAGCGGAGATGAAAGGAACACCACTCGCTGCTCTCCAACAACAAATGTCAGCATCCCTGGAGGCCATTTAGACACAAACACAGCATAAATCTGACTCCTAGTGGGGAAGTCCAGAGATTAAGTCTCCACACACAGCCTACCAGAGTGAAATGAATTTGCTTGGCACAAAGTTTGAACATGTTTCTCAGGGCCTTTCTTTCCCCTTTCTTTAAAAAAAAAAATCTGGAATGGCTCAGGGCTGTTTTTTCCCCCTTGCTGTTCCTCCCACTCGTTTATGACATAAGCAATGGCAGATGAAAGACCCAGCCATGGTTTATGGCTCAGAGACGGAGCTGCACTACCTGTGGGGCCTCAGAGATTCATTTCAGGTTGTTGGAAAAATCCCAACGGCCCATAAACAGGGCAAGAGATATCTGAGTTTGGCCTAGGAGGCGAGGATGAGGGAGGGGATGACAGACCTTCATGCTAGGGCAGGGAGAGGCAGGAACGGGCCTCAGATGCTTCCCCAGTGATGAGCCTCATAAATGTCTTTTAGACAGGGGGAGTAGAGGAAGGGTCTGGGATTTGTTGTGAGGGGAGGGAGGAGGGAAAGAAAGAAGGGAGGAATTTATGAAGACAGGATATATAGGAAGCTATTCAGTCCCTGCCCTGCACTGTATGACTAGAATTCCATTCTCCCTGAGAATAGCAGCCGTCAGCTCTCAATGCAGTGAACTCAAAGCAGCATTTAAAATCCAAGAGGCAAAAAGTGCAGTTCTCTAGAAAAGCAAAGTCCATGTAGCTACTGTTTTGAAACTGTCTGACACATAGTTCTTCAAGGAAGTTTCAACTCAGACCAAAAACAATTTCTGGTAAAAGATTTGACTTGGAGCTCTTTCATTTAGTCTTACACTCAGTAAGCATTTATTACCGGCTCATGTGTGGAGCACTGCACAGGGACAATCCTAGGATCCAGGGATGATGAAGATTCAGCCTCTGCTCTCACAGAGATATGTGATTAGTAGAGGAGAAAGACCCAGCACCAAAATAATAACTGCACAGAGGAGTTAAGAGAGGGGACTAGGGAAGGGTTCACAGTGCAGGTGTCACTTGAGCTGAAAACGAATGACACAAATGGTGACCAGGAGTTGCCAGGGAGAAAAGGGGAGACAGAGCACTTTATGCCAAGGGCACAAAATATCTAATGACATGGAAATAAGACATTGACCTGGAATGGAGGCTCCTCAAATATGAATGTTCCTGGCATTCCACTACACATTCAGCACTGTTTCTAGCACTGTGAGGGGATAAAGAAGAAGAACCCCTTGCTCTTAAGGAACATAAAACTGAGTTAGAGTGCGTTGGCATGTAAAAGATAATAAAGTATATAAAAGTGTATGTGGTTAAGTTCTTCAGGCATAGTAAAAACCAAAAAAAAAAAAAGTGTGAGCATTTAGAAAAGAGGAGTATTGATTAGTCAGAGAAGTTAATGAATGAAGAAGGCTTCCAGGTAAGGAAGGAGAGGATTTAGAAAGCCCAATGGGAGGAAGGAGGTGTTACAAAGGACAGGAAGAAAAGAGAGAAGGTGTGTGCAGAGATGAGTGTTGGACCTTTGGGGCCTCAGACAGCCTTTCATGGCATGGAAGGTCTTATTGGAACACTCCACCTAACCGAGGAATAAACATAGCCTCAAAGAGGTGCAGGAACTGGTCTCAACAGCCACAGGGCATAGGTGGCAGGGTCAGGCTTCATGCAAGGTTTGTCTACTTCCAAGACGAGGCCCAGAGGCACCCCTGCAGGGAGAAAAGGAACAGGCTGTTTAGCCAGCATATCAGACATAGTAAGCAACTGACAGTCACCTGTACATGCCCTGGGCCAAGTGTGCTGAAAATCAAATGCTTTGTCTCCCATTAATTACTAATAACCACTAAAGATTACTCTTTCTATGGGAAGGTGTGTGGAGTGGTGGAAAGTAATTTTGGCTGTAAAATAGGAGACCTGGATCTTAGTCCTAATTTTGCTACTAAGCTGTGTGACCTTGGATAAAATTCCTCATGTCTCTGAGATGCAATTTCTACATCTATGAGATGAATTAAAAATTCCTTATCTAATGCTTGTCATGGCATCACTTTATAATTGCATTGTTTCACTGTTTCCACCACAACCCTATGAGGCAGGAAATGCCTTGTTATCAGTTTTTTACAAATGAGCAAACTGAGGCCCAAGAAGAAAGTAAGGTGATCTTTTGCCCAAGGACACACAGCTGGGATGCTCTTTCTTCAACCCCTATCTCTCCCTGCCTTCTTGACTTGCCTCACGGGTTGTTGTAAAGATCCAAGGATATGTGGTGCTTGCAAAATATCAGGTGCTGTCTAACTGCAGGCAGCATTATTGTTATTAAAGAGTGAGGAAAGAAAGAAGGTTTTCTGGAGGGGGTGAAAAGTTGACCCTGAGCTCCTGCTGGAAAAACCATTCTTTTCAGTACAAAAGGGGCAGAGCTTATTTTAAATCCCCATATCTCCCCAGGCCCTCCCATCTCCCCCGCTACACCCCCCAACTACCCTGCCCCACCACTGCAATCCCCACCAGGGCGAATGCAAGGAAAATCTCCAAGCACAGTGCACTAAGCACTCCAGGAGCAGAGCAGACAGAAACCAAGCTGCATGCCGGAGTCAGGCCGTAGGTAAAGTGTCCCAAGAAAGACACCTTTGTTCAAAGATGTCCACTGCAGATGGGGGTTTCTGTGCCAGGCAGGGGGAGGGGCCGGGCAGGTCAGAGGCAGGGCATTCCAGCTCAGACGTCCAGGCAGGCCCCAAAGGGGAGCTGTGTGTCTCCACTCTGAGTGCTGGCAGCCAGCCACAGCCTGGATGCCTCTCCCTTTGCTTTCCTCAGCTGCCTGGTGCTCATGAAGGGAGACCTTGTGCTTGGGAGGTATTCAGGAAAACAGGACAGTATTGGGACTGATTGGTAGAATTACTGTGGATTTGCATCAGTTTCAGGACTTTTCACATTTGGATAGATCTGAAGCTAACACCTACCTTAGCTCTGTCTCTCTTCTACACACACACACACACACACACACACACACACGTGCGCGCGCGCGCACTCTCTCTCTCCATCATTCCCTCTCTGAATTTTTCCATCTCTTTCTCTCTCCTATCTAATAAAAACATGGCCACATGTAGTCCAAACTGATAAGTATGGGTGTATACTGCATGTACCTACACACAGATTTGTCAGACACTGCAAATACTGGCAACTGAAATATCAGAAGATTCCTCCCCACCACCATCACTGTATTCAAATCAAGCCTGGGTAAATATACTAACTGAAACCATAACTTGTTTTGTTTTGATTTGGCAGGCCTCCAAGAAGGAGACTGTAGAGCTCATAACAAGTTGATTCAGATGTTTGGGGCTCAGAGCTCAGTCTAGATAAAGCTCATTAATCCAGCTTCCCTATGGTTCACTAGGCTTAGAGTATTATGTGCATGACATTGTATTAGGTTCAAATGAATATGGTTTGAGTGTGTTTGTCCTAATTTGGGAAGTAACTTAAGTGGATCGAATACCATCTCTCTTTGGAGTAGTCCAATTTTCTATATTAATTACTAGTCTTTTGAAGGATAAATTATCTGAGAAAATTAAATTGTTTCTAGGCCAGGGTTGGAAGACAAAGGGTTAATTATCTCTCCAAATTGAAAAAGACCAAGACAACAATCCTGTAAGTGGCTAGGGAGGTGGGTAAGTTGACGAACACTCAAAATGTTCTCATTGCAAAAGTGAGTCCTTGTTGGTCAAATTCACTGTGGTCTTAAACATAGAGAGAGGTTGCCTGAATGACCACAGCTGATCAGACTGCTTGAGCCCTTTGCTGAGACACTGTGGTTCCTGAACAGGCCCTGTGTTGATTTGGAGAGGAAAGCAGAGGCCCATACCCAGCCGGGTCTATGCCTTCAGACTCCAGTCCATTCCATAAACCACTGACAGGCTATCCAAAAGAGCAAGGTAAAACAGGGTCAGATACCTAGCCTTTGTTCTTACCTCCGCTACTCACCAACTGTGTGACCTAAGGCAAATGACCTTAACTTGCCTAGGACTGGGAGGAGGTTTGGGAGGAAATGGAGATTCACTGCTAATGAATACAGGATTTCTTTTGGTGGTGGGGTGGCGGGTGATGAAAAACGCTCTAAAATTGACTGTGATGGTTGTACAACTCCAAATACACTAAACGCTACTTAATTGTACACTTCAAGAAAAAAAAATGACCGAACCTCTCTAAACCCTACTTTTCTATTTGTAAAATCAGAAGAATAAAGACCTGTCAAGCCACCCTGATAGGATTGTTATGAACACAATACAGACACAGCAGACAAATGCACTTTGAAAAAAGTTGTAATAAAAGTGTAAGATATTTCAAATATTTTTATTATGACTCTTGGCTGTTTATGAACTTACCACGTATCCCCACTGGCTAAGAAACTCAAACTCCTCATATGGAAAATTCCATCATTTAACAACTCCAGCTTCAGTGTGCCTACGACGTGTAGCCACTCTTTTAGACCCAGAACAAGGAGGAATGGACAAGATCAAGACAGCCTCTGCCTTAGAAGATGGTGAGTAAAGAAAAACAGAAAAGAAAACAGAGCAATGGAATAAAGAATGACTGAGGGAGTAAGAAAGGCTTCTTAAGTTCACAGTTCTGTGCTAACAGGGAGGTCCAAATCTATCTGCTCCTTGCAGCCTCCCTCAGCTCCTGTCCATGGTAATTTCTTCCCTTTCCAAATACCCAGAACACGTGTTTGTCTATCTCAAATACTTTAGTTACTGAAGCATATTCAAACAAGGAGACAATTTTGTATGTTGTCTTACATTATTCTCCAACCATTTTAGTGGACAACAGTATCATAAGTTCTAAGCATGAACTTTTTTAAAACAACTAGTGTACTACACCAATATAAAGATTCTGTTTTAACCTACTTCTGGAGGCAGTATAACAGAGTGATTAAGAAAGATGCTTCGGACTCAAATATTTTGCTCTGTCACTTACTAGCTAGTGGTCTTGGCCAATGATATGGTTTGGATCTGTGTCCCACCCAAATCTCATGTTGAACTGTAATTCTCAATGTTGAAGGCAGGGCCTGGTGGGAAGTGATTGGATCATGGGGGCAGTTTCTCATGGTTTAACACCATCCCCCTTGGTGTTGTCATGATGATAGTGAGTCCTTATGAAATCAGGTTGCTTAAAGGTGTGTGACACCTCTTTCCTCCTTCTCTTGCTTCTGCTCCACCATGTAAGATGCCTGGATCCCCATTCACCTTCCTCTATGATTGCAAGTTTCCTGAGACTTCCCCAGAAGCCAAGCAGATGCCTCCATGCTTCCTGTACAGCCTCTGGAACCATGAGCCAATCAAAACTCTTTTCTTTGTAAATTTCACAGTCTCCGGTATGTCTTTATAGCCGTGCAAGAACAGACTAATACAGCAAAAATTCCCTCTGCATTAAGTCTAGGCAGCCCCATCTATAAAATGGGATTGTTTGGTGGCTCAAGCCTGTAATCCCGGCACTTTGGGAGGCCGAGACGGGCGGATCACGAGGTCAGGAGATCCAGACCATCCTGGCTAACATGGTGAAACCCCGTCTCTACTAAAAAATACAAAAAACTAGCCGGGCACGGTGGTGGGCGCCTGTAGTCCCTGCTACTCGGGAGGCTGAGGCAGGAGAATGGCGTAAACCCGGGAGGCGGAGCTTGCAGTGAGCTCAGATCCGGCCACTGCACTTCAGCCTGGGCGACAGAGCAAGACTCCGTCTCAAAAAAAAAAAAAAAAAAAGGGGTTTGTTAAAGCACCTACCCCAACAAGATAGTTACAGGAACTGAAGGGGGAACAGTGTTTACGGTATCTAGTCAATTGTAAGAAATTAACAAATGCTGGCTAATTTTCATCAGCATTTTAAGTTTGTTTATCTTCTATATAATTAGAATAAGCTTCCAGAAAACAGAGGTCAAGTCTGAATCATCTTTGTATCCTCCACAACACAACAACATTGAGTACTCGGGAGATTAATAATTAGCTGCTGAATAGCTTGTATTTCAGTTAATACAGAAGGAACAGAAATAAGCCAAAGGCCACACTGGCAATGCATTGCACAAACAAATGCACTGTAGAGTTCTGCCTTTCCATTTTTTTCACAAATCAATTCACCAGTGCCAACCAGTAACTTCCAGTCACTATAGAAATTATTAGCTACCTCCATAGTTAGGGTTCACCTGGGATGAAACGTATTTCCTTTGAACTACAATCTGAATCTCTTTCACATTGATATTGATGCTACCAACGGTCCACCTTCTCATTAGTACCCATCCAGTTATGTTTCAATAGGAAGATAGGAGAGCAGGTCATGAAAAAGAGAACCCCAAATTATGCTAATTAGGGATAGAGAGGAGGGAGACTGAAGAAAATAAAATGCAAACAGGGCAGAGAAGGTGAACAGCACTGTGGAGCACATAAAATCAGCAATTTGTCATTCAGCCAGTCCTCATGTGACTACAACACATAGTTTCCAAGGATAGCTTAGGGGAAGGAGGGAAGCACTTGGTCAGGAGGACCTCAGCCCTGGCAGATTGGGCTGCTTCCCAGCTGAGAAATCTTGGACAGACCTTCCCATAGCCATGCTTCGTCATGGGTGGGAATACAAGATTAAGTGAGGAAAGCAGAAATATTGTTTGCAAGGAAAGCTTGCCCTAGACTGCTATAAACTGATTATAATTGTATGCAGTGAACTCCACTACAACCATTCAGAAATTATTTATGGTTATTTCCTTTCGGTGAAATTGAGTGTCTCGAGATTATCTTAATGTTGATGAAATCATTGCTGACAGTACCATCACAAACACTTTGTGTAATTAGTTAGCCTTGAATTTCTAACATTAAAAACTCTTCAATACTGTCATTACTTATAAAAGACAGAGTTTATTGTTGAAATAGGGGTTAGAGGAAAAACATTGTTACTCTGAAGCTAAGACAGCTGTAATTACAGTCTGGACTCTAGGGCCATGGTTTTCAAAATGAGCATGTCCCCGAATCACCTAGTGGGCTGGTGAAAACACCAGTTGCTGATACAGTGGGTCTGGGATGGGGTCCGCGACTTTCTCTTTCTACCCATTTCCCAGGTGATGCTGCTGCTGCTGCTGCTGCTGCTGCTGCTGCTGCTGCTGCTGCTGCTGCTGCTGCTGCTGCTGCTGGTCCAGGAACCACACCTTTAGAATCACTGATCCAGAATGTTTCTCCCTCTCTCTTTCCCCACTCCTACACTCCCACCCCTGCAGGCACACACAAGGAGGTTGGGTAAGAGCTTCTGAAGAGATGTGAGCAAACACAGCACATTCTTACTTTCAGTCAACAGAATCTTCATGCCTTTTCAACTATTTCAACCAGCTCTTCAGAGTGATTCCTGCTAGTTTTGATAATAGTGGGAGAATGGAAAATTTTTTTACAACCATCTTTTCCTCTTTAAAAATAATGGTATGACTGGAGGAAAAGGTGAGGATGAGTATAAGGTAACCTAAGATGGGCAGGCGCAGGACTGGTCCTTGTTGTGCATCATTGGGAAGTACACCACCAAGCACAAAGTCAGGCCTCTCTCCTCTCTATCAGTGTGATGGCTGTTAAGCACCAGAGCCATGGACAGCTAAGTGGGTAAGCAGGCAGTGAGCCCCTGAAAGGAATCTGCATCATGATTCGTCTCTCCTTTACCTTCATGCTCAAGGTGCTCTCTTCCACCTCTATTCCCTATCATCTATTCCTGGACTGAGGCAAAGTGCTGAACAGCCCTTCTGTTTGCAAGACTGGTGAATTCAAAGTCATGCATCTCTCACAAAGCACAAATGTCATCCAATGTGTGGGCTTCGCTCAGTGTCCTAGATCAAGTCTTTCAATGAGTCCTCCCTCACAGTCAGCTGTTTCACCTCCATCAGTGCCAGTGAGAGCTAGAGCAAGAGATTATTGGGAAGCATGGCAAATGAGAAAAAACTTGCCATTGTGGGTGCAGCTGAGCTTCAGGAATCATAGGTGGCTGATGAGCTATGACAGCAGCTGGTAAAGAGGTGCTGAGCTTAACCTTGCTGTCAGGTTCTAAGTTAACATTGCTTCTTTTTGTATCAAATGCCTTGCTCTATATAATGGATGTGCATCTGGGAAGTTGTACATAGACCAAACTTCTGTAAGGTTGAATTTTATTTTCCCAATGAAGGAGTTCTTAGTTACATAGATGCTTTATCTTCAGGGATAAATATTTTTTAGTATGTAGAGGATCCTCATACTTCCATCATCACGTATTCATCTAAACATATTTGTTGTGCAAAGTGCTTAATATACATCCGTGAACAAGGCAGAGTCCCTGTCTTCACCACAGTCTGGTGGAGGAGAAGAAAGATTAACAGGCCTTTACAAGACAGGCTAAGAAGTGTTTTGGTAAAGTACAAGATACTGAAGGAATACAGTGGAGGGGCATCTAATGTGGTCTCAGGGGATCAGGGCAGGCTTCCTCAAGAAGGCTTGCAGAAAGAGAATGGATTTAAATTTACATAAATTTAAAATGAAGGACAAAGAAAAATATTCTAGCACAAGAGAGCAGACAGGAGCATGGACAGTGAAGGAGGGGTTAGCAGAGCTGACAGAGCAGAGACTTGGTTTCAGTTTTTTAAACACAGAGCCAGCCAGGCATGGTGGCTCACGCCTACAATCCCAGCACTTTGGGAGGCTGAGGTGGGTTGATTGCTTGAGCTCAAGAGTTTAAGACCAGCCTAGGCAACATGGTGAAACCCTATCTCTACTAAAAACAATACAAAAATTAGCTGGATATGTTGGCACACACCTGTAATCCCAGCTACTTGGGTGGCTAAGGCAGGAGAATCACCTGAACCCAGGAAGTGGAGGTTGCAGTGAGCCAAGATTGAGCCACTGCACTCCAGCCTGGGCAACAGAGTGAGGCCCTGTCTCAATAATACATACATACATACATACATACATACATACATACACACACACATACATACATACATACATATAATGCAGAGCCAACAAAGGGAAATGGTTAAGAATGGTCTAGAGCTTTGAGTCAAAGAAACCTGGAATTCAATGCCGGCTCTTTTGGGAAAAAATTACTTATTTCCCCAAATTTCAGCTTCTTGTACTGAGCACCATAGTATCCATTCAAGAAATTCAAATTATTAATATTTTCATCACAACTAAGTAATATTACATACCCTATGCAAAAGGGTCTTATTAATATGAGCAATGACCAAAAGTCTTGGTTTTGTTTTTTTAAAACAAAAGAAAGGAAATGGAAAAATAAAACTCTAGTCACTAGCTAGGGAGATAGTCACACAGGCAGATAATTACAATATCATTTGAAGAGATTCTTTCATTCACGCATTCGGCAAACATTTACTTACTTCACATAATGTTGTAGCGACTATTGTTCTTGGTTCTGGGAATACAGTAGTGAATATAACAGACAGGACCTCTTACTCTTGTGGAACTTGCCTTTATTTGGAGAAGGTATATCAAAGAAATAAAGCATGATCTATGCCATTTTAGAATCTAAATAAAATTTAAACAGGGAAAAGTGATAAGCATAGATTGAAAACAGTGACTGATGGATAAGTCAGTAGTGACGGATGTTACTTTGGAGAGAACAGTGCTATAGTTCAGATAGCACCTGCTGCAGCTCCTCCATGGTGCCAGCTCATACCTGACAGGCCCACTGCAGCTTCAGCTTCTACAAGATGCCTGCAGCAGTTACATCATTTCCTCACTCTGTCCCTCAGCTTGCAAGTAGTAGCAGCTTTCTTTTGTTGCTAATTTGTAGATTTTCTTGCCCGGTCTGTTTGTATCTCAACAACCTCAGCAGCCATCTAATCACTTCTCTGTATCAAACTCTCTCTGCTCTAAAAGTCAACAGTTGTGTCTTCTCCCCAGGCTGGCCCCTGGATGATTTAGTTCTTCAGGGTGTCAAAAGATTTCACAGTTTGGGCAACAGTCCCTTCACTTGCCAGGTAAGCACCTCCACACACTTGATTTCACTAGCCATATTGAAAACTAAGTTAGCTCAAATCATCTTCTCATTTCCTTTGTTATCTTCCTTGGACCTGGCTTTGAAAGGCTTATCCTAGAGTAGCAGTTAGGTAATGAGACATGGCAAACATTCACCCCAGGATTTAGACTTTAGGTCCAGAATTCACTGGAAATTAGTACTAAAGTTCTACAAGCAGTCAGCACCATGGCCAGATCCAAGAGGCCACAGGCAAAAACCAGAGGCCAGAAAGGACTCTAAAGGAAACTTACTCCAGAGACCAAAGAGAGGAACTGGATACCTTATCATCTTTGCTTGTAGAGCCACTCCTCAATTTGTGTCCACTATCTGTACTGCTGTGTCATATATAGACCAAACAATTAAAGAGACAGGTTTTTTCCACATGTTGCATCACCTCTAGGAACAGTTAAAACAGAAATGATCTCTGTAATGACAAGTTGATGGGTGCTGACAAGTTGATGGGTGCAACACACCAACATGGCACAAGTATACATATGTAACAAACCTGCACGTTATGCACATGTACCCTAGAACTTAAAGTATAATAATTTTTTTAAAAGTAAAAAAAAAAAAAGAAAAGAAATGATCTCTGCAGCTTGTCCTGAAAGTGATCTATCAGATTTCATCAAATATCAGCTGCCTTTAATTTATAAAATATGTCATTATTTTATGGACCACCAAAAAAGGAAAAAAAAGTGGCCATTTAAACTTTGATACAACGCTTTCTCACCATATCAACTGTGAATCAGATCTCAATTTTGGATACATTAAAACACAACCCAAGAAAAGTGTCTTAGAACATGAAACACAGCATCACCTCTGCTTAAGGTACTCAAGTCCTCTTAACCAGAGAAACTGCTTAAGGGACTGCTCATCTAGAAAACCCCAAGATTCAGGACCTTGGGGAGAGAATTCATTTACGGAAGCTAGAGATGGCACCCCCCGCCCCCGTGATTTCTATTATTAGTCCCAACTCCTTCACATGTTCCCAACTATCTCTTTGGCCACGTTTATGACCCCAAATGAGGCAGCACAAGAACCCCACAGTGGGTGGGAGGAAGCCTGATACTAAACCTGCTTCTACCAGTTACTACAACATGGCCTTGAACAAGGCACTTAACCTCAATTTTCTCAGCTATGAAATGAGGGAGTTGTGATAAATGTCTTAGATTCCTTTCAACACAATCGTCTATGTTGACAAATGAAAGGAGAAAATATTAACAAATCTGCTGTCTGGTTATGATCACTGAACTGAACACTGGTTCTCAATCAGGAGTATTTTTTTATTTTTTATTTTTTTTTGGTCTCTCAGGGATATGTGTAAATGTATGAGGGCTCTTTTTTTCTGGTTGTTAGTGGAGGGAGGCCATAGATGCAATACAGCAACTTGCCTCACCAAAAATGCCAATAATACTTAAATTGGGAAATGCAGACTAAGACTGTTATGGACTGAAGGTTTGTGTCCCCCTGAAATTCATAGGTTGAAATCCTAAGCTCTAATGTGAGTGTTTTAAAAGGTTAGGCTTTTGGAGGTAATTAGGTCATAATGGGGGAACCCTCGTGAACGCTTTCAGTGACCTTTTAAAGGAACTCCAGAGATCATTCTCATTCTCTTTTTGCCACTTGAGGATACAAGGAAAAGTCAGCAATCTGCAACCCAGAAGAGGGGTCTCTCCAGAACCCAACAATGGTTGGACTCTGACCTCAAACTTCTAGCGACAAGAACTCTGAGAAATAAATTTTTGTTGTTTATAAGCCACCCAGTTTATGGCATTTTGTTATTGCAGCCTGAGCAGACAAAACAGGAATATTCTGAGAAGGTGTTTATGATGATGAACAGAAATCTATCTCTCAGTTTGTGTTCTTTTTGCATAAAGATTTCTGTCTAACTTAATTTTGTTATGGTGGTTTAACATGGATAGCTCTAGGAGCTGTCACTTAGGCAATGCCCAAGGAAACCCCCCAGTTTGCTATCCAGATGGTAATCTGTGTCTTAATATTATCCTATGAATTTCTCAAGTTTCATGTTTCCTGGTGGCAGGAACAGCCCTACATATTGGACAATAACTTTATCTCTGGGCTGAGGTAAGTGGAACCAACAGGTTTCCACTGCCACGCCACATTGCTCACAAATCACTACATGAATGTGGATGTCTGACTTACCCTCCAGCTGCCCCTTGCTGCAATATGCTGCAAAACAGCACAGGGTCTGAGAATAAAGAAACTTGGAGAGCATCTAGAGCAACAATTTCACATTCACTTTTCCTCAGATAGGAAACTGAGTCACAGATAGGGAAAGGAACTTATCCAAGATCATACGCCTACTTAATAGTCCCCATATCTAGGATTCAAGTCTCTTGGCTCAGGTCCAGTGCTCCTTCACCATTCCAAGTGTCTGTCACAGGTCATGAGAGGAGAAAGTCCCAGCAGTTCCAATTCAGTGTCCTGCAGAGCAGACTGGAGAACTCTTGCCCACTGCCCAGGGAATGGGGTGTGATCACACCACTAACCCCATGCACTCAACTCAGAAGGTGGAGCACTAACACTCTGAACATTTGTTGATAAAAAAAATTTTCCTTAAAGTAAATTATTCTACCTTCTAGTTCACTAACTAGACCTTGTAGAAACAATTAGTTTTTTTTTTTTTTTTTTTTTTTTTTTTTTTTTTTTT
>NW_016808313.1:447494-483201 GCF_001698545.2 Rhinopithecus bieti | reverse complement strand
TTTTTTTTTTTTTTTTTTTTTTTTTTTTTTTTTTTTTTTGGTGATGGTTCTCAATCTTTTGATGAGTCATGAGAAGCACTGTCTTAACAAAGCAATTGCTTTATACAGCTGCACATGTAGGAAGTATAAGACACTGGGCTGATTAGGACTAACTCTGGAAAATACTTCTTCGAGGGTGTTATTTAAAATAAATCTTAGAAATTGGCTTAGTTTCTTTTTTTATTATTTTTATTTTTGGAGACAGGGTCGCAACTCTATCACCCAGGCTGGAGTGCAGTGGTGCCATCATAGCTCATGGCAGCCTCAAACTCCTAGGCTCAACCATCCTACACCCTCAGCCTCCTGAGTAGCTAAGACTAATTAGCCTGCATGCACCACCATGCCAGGCTAATTTTATTTTTTGTAGAGAGAGGGTCTCACTTTGTTGCCCAGGTTGGTCTGGAACTCTTGGCTTCAAGTGACCTTCCAGCCTCAGCCACCCAAAGAGCTGGGATTGCAGATGTGAGCCAATGCACCCAACTTTATTTTCTGATTAATTCTTTCTTTGTACTAGAAGAGAGTTTTAAATTATATATTCTGCTTAATTGAGAACTCTAGTTAACTTGGTTCCCATGAACCTGTGTTTGGTGCAAAATTATAGTTGTTATTTTATCTGACTAATTCTTTCTCTCCTATGTAAACTGATTTAACAGACTTTTATTTTTACCTGTTCTAAATAATCTAAATTCTAAAGCTTATAATTTGAGTATTCTAACGTTTAAAACACTCACAGGCAAGTTTATCTCAACTTTTTGGAATTTAATGATTACAAATCTGCTATTCCTGGGAATTTGCCTACATGGACTATCCAAACGCATTGAGAGCACACAGGGACTGAAACCAGTGTGTCTTATGCACCTGGCAAGGTACTCTTGAGAGCATTCTATCAGACAAGAAAAGGGAAAACTCTTTTTCTGCTTTCCCACAAGGACATGTCATGGTCTTGGGTATACCTGAGGTCAAAGAAAGTGAAGTACCGGGTTGGGGATTAGCTCTGTGAAACCAGCCTCAAGGTCCACAGAGTAGGGAAGGCTGGGGATACATCCCTGTGATGGAACAGCAAAGGGCTCCAGACTAGCGTACGGAGAAGCACAGGGGAACCTTGCCATTTGAAGGAGATCTGCATCCCTGTCCTGAGTCCTTTCCTTTGGAAGTTACTGTGTCTGGGCTTGAAGACCCAGAGTTCATCAAAGAGAGGGAGGCATTTTCCATTCCTTTTCTCAAACTTTGCAAAAGCACCAGAAAATGCCAGTGCATGGTTTTATCAGCCTCTAAAAGGGAAAACCAGGGCTCAATGGATCTCCCTTACATGTAATATGGAGTAGGCATACAGCATTCTGGAGAGCCATGAGACACTAGGCAAAGAGGGAAGTAGAGGAAGGTGAACATTTCCATATTTTTTTTAAGAGGAAGAGACTTCTGGCATCATTACCTGGTCTGCTTTCAGCAAAGCACAACACTTCTACGAAGATGAGGAGCTTCTCATGTTGTAGCTGGTCATTTAAGAAGAAAATAAAAATTCAATATAAACTGACTACCTCATACACACAGATCCAAACCAATTCTTGGGGAAAGTGATAGAACTAATGTCACATTCCCTTTGGCACGTTCCACTTGGCAGATATTTTCTCTGGAGTCCTTTGTCCCTCCTTCAAGAACCAAATTTCCCTCTGGTCACACCCCAGCTGTTAGATTAGGAAAAGCTAGCTGTGACTCCTTTCATCACTGTCAAGCAGCCTAATGTGTGGCTTCCCAACCATATGAAAAGGGCACTTTGGTGAGTCAGGAAGATGTCCTTGGAGTGTCTCCACTTCTTGGATTTCCTCTCTCTCCTTAGATGGTGTAGGAATAGGATGTTGAATGGACCAGCAGAAGTATCAATACTTATGTATAATAATGAATTCCCTTTATTGCACCCTTACTTTGTTCCCAACAATCCCCACCATAAACACTTTATATATATATAGTCCCTTCCAAGCCTCACAAATTTGTTTTCCCAAAGCCATGAAGACTCAGACAATTGCATCTGTGGAGACACTGGTTTAAAACTACCCAGTTTTGGCTGGGCACGGTGGCTCATGCCTATAATCCAAGCACTATGGAAGGCTAAGTGAATGGATTCCTTGAGCCCAGGAGTTCAAGACCAGCCTGGGCAACACAGGGAGATCCAGCATCTACAAAATTTTAAAAATTAGCCAGACGTGGTGGTACACAAGTGTGGTGCCAGCTATTCAGGAGTATGAGGTAGGAGAATCACATGAGCCCAAGAGGTTGAGACTGCAGAGAGAAGTGATTGTGCCACTGCACTCTAGCCTAGGTGACAGAGCAAGACTGTCTCAAAAAAAAGAAAAAGAAAAACTACCCAGTTTTAAACCCTCAGCTTTTCTGTGATTCCCAAATCCACATCGGACCTCCACTTTAAATCCCAGATCTATGTGTTCAACTGCCCACCAAATGTCCACAGTCACGTGGTCCAAAAAAACCTTCAAAGTCAGCATGCCCTACCTGAATTTTATCTAGATCCCTGGTTCTTTTCTGAACATTCTATCTCTTCTTTTAACAACACTATTCATAACATTTAGAACTCTCAGTCATCCTCAACTTCAACCACCCTTCCTGTATTTCATAGTCATTTAAGTTCTAGAATTTAAGCTCCCTGATGGGCAGGTGCTTTGCCTGTTTTGTTCATCGTTGTGTCCACAGCACGTAGAATGATGCCTGACACATTAGTAGGGATTCACTAAGTATTAAAGGCATAAATGAATGAATAAATTCTCTGAAACCCCTCTCTAAGGTCTGCCTTGGTTCAAACCTTCATCTCTCACTTGGAACACTGCAATAGTCTCCTGACCAATTTCCCTGCCTGCAATGTTACCCCAACTCCAATCCATCCTCACTACTTCTCTTTTGAAAAAACAGAATAACATCACAACCCTGTTTACAAACTTCTTCTTTTTTTTTTTTTTTTTTTTTTTTTTTTTTTTTTTTTGAGGCGGAGTCTCGCTCTGTCGCCCAGGCTGGAGTGCAGTGGCCAGATCTCAGCTCACTGCAAGCTCCGCCTCCCGGGTTCACACCATTCTCCTGCCTCAGCCTCCCGAGTAGCTGGGACTACAGGCGCCCGCCACCTCGCGCGGCTAGTTTTTGTATTTTTAGTAGAGACGGGGTTTCACCGTGTTAGCCAGGATGGTCTCGATCTCCTGACCTCGTGATCCGCCCGTCTCGGCCTCCCAAAGTGCTGGGATTACAGGCTTGAGCCACCGCGCCCGGCCTACAAACTTCTGATCTGACTTCCCACAACCATCAGAGTATATTCAAATAAGATACACAAAATCCTTCACATTTTGGCATTAATCTTACTGCTCACTCACAGCAGGATCTCAGTGCTCCAGAGCAATCCTACAATTCAGTCCTTCCTCTCATGCCTGGATACAACCCTACTCTGCAACTCAGTACAGGCTAAGTTACATTTTCTAACAACATACTCATTTTCATTTCATTGCCTGCAAATTAC
Source organism: Rhinopithecus bieti (assembly GCF_001698545.2). Taxonomy (NCBI): domain Eukaryota; kingdom Metazoa; phylum Chordata; class Mammalia; order Primates; family Cercopithecidae; genus Rhinopithecus; species Rhinopithecus bieti. The sequence goes on along the minus strand of NW_016808313.1, from coordinate 479,651 downwards.
CTACTCTGCCAAGTCCTAGTTACAGTTTCATACCCATTGTGAAGCCTTTTCCAAATAGTCCCAAGTACTTCACCCTAATACACATATACGCACCCCAAGAGGAATGATAGCGCCAGTCTCTATGATCTCATAGCACTTTATATCTCTACTATAATATTAATGTATATTTTATGTTATTATAATTATTTTGTTATAGGAGTTTCTTATCCCCTGAGGAATCTGAGGGTCTGAAAAAGAGAGGTGGTTTCCATTCCTCTTGTAATCACTAGTATCTAACCCAGAGTCTGACAGATATAGACAGGCTTTCAAAATGTTTGCTGAACTGGCCTCAATTTAATTTAGTTAACATCAATCAGAGAGCAACGAATAAACAAACAGCCATGGACTTAGTGAGACTAATTCTCTGAGGTCTTCACCGCCAAGGCCAAACTAAAAACTAAAGTAATTACTTGGGTAGATGATTCATGAAAGAAGGAAAACCATTTGCATTTGAATGATCTAGTGAGGATTTTCTGCTTATTGATGTTTCTGGAATTTTTCAGATAATGGCTTCAATTCTTTGATTCTTTCATGGTATAGAGAGTAGGCCAGAAAGTTAATCTAACAATCACTCTCCCATCTGAAACCAGGCAACTTTCAACCAGTCCTGTTGAACAGCAAACATCCATAGAAAACAAGTTTTTGAATGTCATAATGTGGAGGTCGAAGGGCCTGCAATGTTCAGATTCAGCACTCTAAAGAGCTCCTAAAGAATGCCAGGAGGTGTTCAGCTGCTTTCCTGATATTTAAATCACCTCGCATCTGGCTACCATTTATTTATGCCCTTAGATTTCTGAAGGTTGGGGTATGAAGGACAGATAGAGCGTAGGGGGCGATGCAGTCGATAGTATCTGTAGCACAGTACCCAGAAGACGCGGGAACGAAGACCAAACCAGGAGTCAGCTCAGCCCAAAGGAAAGCAGAGTTCAGGTAGCGACGGTGTCTTGTGCGTTTCTTCCCTAGTGCATGTGCGAGGAGGGCTGGAGGCACGAGCGAAAGAGGGAAGGCAATCTCGGTCTCCAAAAAATCCAGGCGACTCTCCCTTTCAGCACAAGCGCTCACACGTGCGCCCACGCGGACACACACAAACTCACACACACTCACACTCACATACAAATAAATCCCCAGCACCTGCCCTGGAAAGCCCTCTCTCACAGGCTGGCCCGAAGGCGCGGCTCCGCCAGCGGAGAGCCGTTGGATTTACCGTGGCATTACTTTTAATTAACTCTGCGGCGCGGCGCGGGGAGCGCAGGGTGGGCCCTAATCCTGGGCCCGCCTGACGTCACCTGGGAACGCGCGGCGGCGCGGGGCGGCGCGGACCCGGGACGACTCGCCGCGCGCGACCCGGCCGCGCCTCCCGCCCCGCGGGGGCTTTGCTCCGCGGGAATTAAAGGAAGGAGAAATGTTAGTACACTTTTAATTGGGAAACCCGATTCTTCTTTCAGAGGGCTTGTTTACTCAGGATTGGGCATTGAGAACTCAGGGGAGGCTCTAATTGAAGTGACGGCTTTGGAGATTATGGGGAACATATGGCCCTACCGCCGGGCTCTTTATCTGCATTTTCTCATAAAACTGCCGTCCGTGTGTGTTTCTGCGCCTGGCCTCTTGCATTTCTAAGGGGCCTTTGAAGGGAGGGCCGAATGCGCGCGGGGGCTTCAGGCACTTTGCGCTCCGCGGCGGGTCCCGCAGCCCGGCCCGAGCCAGCCCGAAGCTTCGCTCCGGACTAGACTGGCACCGACGCCGCCCCCAGCCTGAGCGCTGAGAGGGAAAACGAGAGCTAGAAAGGAAAAAAATCGGACTGGTGACCGCCTGGCAGGGGTGTAATTCAAACTGTTGTGAGCAGACGGCAGGAGGGAGTTGCCAAGGTAACGGGAGATTCCCCCCGCCGCCCTTTCGCTAAGGCCCAGGAGAGGGAAGCCTCAGCGTGCTGGGTTGGGGCCAGGCCCGCGCACATAGGATACTGGGAACACGGGTGTCTTGGGACAGAATTACATTTCTTTTTCCCTATCATAAATCAATCAAACAAATATCAATCGTACAGGCTTGCAGACTCCACCACCAATCACCATACTGTGGGTTCTCTCACCCCCACCCCTGCCAGATTCTCGCCATATCTAGAGATGCCTGGTCAAATACAGGGCACATCGTTAAATTTGCATTTCCAATAAACAATAATTTTTGTATTAAATGGGACACATTTATACAAAAATATTATTCATTGTTTATTCTTACACATGGATTTGTGTTTGCTGCCTCTCACAACCCTAACTATACCTGCTCACTCTAAGCAAAATACTGCTTTCTCTTTTAACTCCAGAGTCTGTGGCCCAGCACCAAGGTTCTGCAACTGAAAGAATGGCTGCTTAAGGTATCTCAACTCCATCCCTCTGAGCTTCACCTTCTCCTGGGGCAACGGCTGTCAAGCCTGCTGCACATTAACTAACTTAGAAAGCTTACACACACAAAAATCCCAGGCTGCACCCCAGACCATTAAATCCGAAGGTCCATTCCATAGGAGTTCAAAGTTTTTTTGTTTTGTTTGTTTGTTTGTTTTAATACATAAGTAGAACAAGTCTTATAGGGTAAATACTTTGAAGGGGAACTCAAGAATATAATATTGTTTATCCATTTATTTAGTTATTGATGGTTTCCTTCTACAAGAATGTAGGCTGTGTGAGAGCAGAGATATCATCCCAGCACCTACCATAGGACTGCTACATACTCTGTACTCAAAAGTATTTGCTCGCTAGTCAAACTGCATACACTTCTCTGTGTTCCACATCCCAAACCTAATCCTTGCCCCATGTAAATGCCCAGCAAATTCCTATGGATGGAACAGATGCTCAGTTAGTTCAGTCACTGCTTTCCCACTTTCACTGATTCCTAAGAAGGAATGCTTGTACACTGTCTTTTTTTTTTTTTTTTTTGAGACACAGTCTCGCTCTGTCACCCAGGCTGGAGTGCAGTGGCACAATCTCGGCTCACTGCAACCTCCGCCTCCAGGTTCACACCATTCTCCTGCCTCAGCCTCCCAAGTAGCTGGGACTACAGGCACTCTCCACCATGCCTGGCTAATTTTTTTTTTTTTTTTTTTGTATTTTTTTAGTAGAGATGAGGTTTCACTGTGCTAGCCAGGATGGTCTCGATCTCCTGGCCTCATGATCCGCCCGCCTTGGCCTCCCAAGGACACTCTATCTTGAACACCATCTGGGTCCACTGATCCCACCTAGCACACCCATGCCACACAATATGCAAATCCCTGATCAGAAGCACAAAAACAGAAACAAAACAAAAATAAAACAAAAAAACCCAAGCGTGCCTCCAGGTCCCAGCGTGCAAAGCTGGAATTGGACCACTAAGAATCCAGATGGTTCTAAAGTTACCCAGTTTTCAATATACTTTTACAGCACCAAATAGCAGAGTACCTAGTTTGCCACCAATCCTTAGTAAACTGGACTTTGAGGGTTTTCCTTGGTCACAGAAACCAGGGAACAGGGAAGTATTGAAGGTGATTCTTCCATTTGCTCAGTAAACTATCTAAAGCATCTTCAGATCCAACTTGAAACCTCTTGATAGAAATCTAAAGTTGGTAGGCTTGGCTGGAATGTCAGTGCAAGAAAACCAGTGTCTGCCCTGCACCTCCTCCCCGATCTTTATTACACAATAGAAAGTGAGTCCCTGGTCATTTAGCTCAGATATGAAAGACTGAAGTCATGGGTTGGCTCTGCATGTCCAGAGACTGCACTCCTAAAATTTACTAGTCATACTGCCCCATCATTGTACCCAAAGAGGACCCAATGTAAAGGTGGATAGAAGCACATTGTCATCATTGCCACTAGAAAAACAAAATTGAGTTCATTTCTCTGAAGAGTACAATTGTAAAAGATAGTAGGACATTACAGGTCAGCTTGTAGAAGAAGCACGTTAGAAGAAGTTTTGATATGTACCAATTTACTTCACTGTCGTGCTTTTGTTCATTTAACTGATGGCAGCTGTGGTTTGCACAGCTGATACCTCTCATCTGGACAAAAGTCAACTGATTTTCCTGCTACTATCAAATAAGCCACAGGAGCAGAAGAATCAGAAGTTTGTTGAATAATTATACACATAAAACAAAAAAACAGTAATAGTACCTTACGTGCACTTTTAAAGTACTTCCTCATGCACATAGCACATTGTTTTTAGATCCTTCAAAGCTTCCTATTGCCTTAGAAGAGGTACCCATGAGATGTACAGTGATAGTGATTAGTGATTAGGGAGGAACTGGAGGTTAAAAAGCAAGGTGAACTTGTGACTGATTTTGAAAGGGAGTGTAAACTCAGTTCAAATCACCTTGTTTTCATTGCTTTAATTATATATGAAAAGGTCCTTCAGTTGGGGTCAGTAAGGTAGTAAGTCCTACTGAGTACCTGGAGCACTGCCATAGCCAGCCAGGAAGAGCTGTCAGTGAAACATGAGAACAAAACATAAGGTTCATTTTCCTATACACATACATTTTAAACGACTAGGCAACACAGCATGGTGTTTAATGATGCAGGTGCTAGAGCTAGACTGGATGTGAATTCTGGTTCTTTCCATTGTTAGCTGTAGGACTGTAAGCAAATTACTAACTTTTCCATGTTCATCTTCCTCCCCTGTAGAATGGGAATGATAACATTGCCTTCCTCATCAGCTTGGTGTGCTGAGTAATTCATGTAAAATTAGTTAATTCGTGTAAAGTGCATAATTTAAAGTAATGCTTTGTGCAGAGTAAGAGCTCAATAAGTGTTGACATCATTATCATCATCATCATCATGCAAAAATCACAATGATCAGTTGCCCATTTGGCCAATTTTATTTTTTACAGTGGTGGAACAGGAGAAATGAATGCACACAGATAACACACTATTGCTGATTAAATATGCTATGAAGCAACTGCACTAATATTAACTTATGATTTTATTCATTTTAATCAAAATTCTTGTGTGAACACATTTTCAAAAATAAAGTACAGTCAGACAATGCATTGTCTGAACCTGTATATTGCCTGTAACTTTTTAAGCACTAAAGATAAACTTTACCCAACTCATAATTATAGCAAGGACTGAACCCCTCTGTTTCAGTATCAAGTGTCCTGACTCGGTAATTGGTAGAATTAAGTTCTTATTCTGGCTTATCCCTGACTCAAGTATCCTGTGTCTTTATTTCTCCATCTACTTTATGAAGACAAAACAAATACACTAGAAGACAAAAGTTCAGCACCGAAAAGAAATGCTTAGCCTCAAACTAAGAGCAACAAACAATTCTGGTAGTGAATTTTATGGCAGTGATACTGTGTAAGAGACAAATCTGTTGATTTTGAAAACAAAATCAGGCAGTTCTAAGTGCTTCTTGCCTATCATCCACAGATGCCAGATTAATAAATCAGAAAATGTTCATGAAGACCTTTGTACTAGTCATGATATAAATATGTGTACCCTTGATGTCTCCTTAATAACAACAATAAAAATAGACAACAGTTATTACATGTTTACTGTACTCAGGCCACTTCACCAAGCCTTTGGGCCCAGAGATGATATCATTTGTGCCTTTTGTCTTATTCACAGCACCTGGCACAGTATCATTAAGACATATTTATTGGCTTGACATTTAAGGAATTTATACCAATTCCAAAACCTGGGAATAGGTTTGCAAGTAACTGTGCTTTGAAGCAGTGTTTTTCAAACTTCTGGTTATGACCCATGAGTAGCTTATGAAATTACTACAGTGGGCTAAAAATAGAATTTAAAATAAATGGAATAGAAAATATCAGCACATAGGGCAAGCAGCAAGTCAGTCTAAGTGTTGAAACTTATATACTCACATATAAATGTGTATATTAGCTTATGATAAAAAATGTATTTTTTACTTAGCTGTAGCTAAGATTTTCTGAAAAGTGCTACCATAGAGTCTTTTGAAAACATGGCTCTAGAGGAATATATAAAATATGATTTAAATATGTTTCTTCATAAATATGTTTATGTATGTACTTTTAAATACCTACTCAAGGTTTTTTTGTTGTTGTTGTTTTTAAAGTGGCTCACCCTTCGGCTTCTTAAAAAGAATGGTTAGATTGATCTCCAAGCTATGTCCCTTTTCCCATCTGTCAGCTCCTTTCTATTACAAAGCTGGCCCCTGTTCCCCTGACATTAAGATGTTGGCTTTGAGATGTTTTCCTCAATTGTGCTGCTCAGCATTCACCGTTCCTCTGCCATTCTTTTTCTGCAACTAAAACATAGCATTTAGCACAGAGTCTGACAGAGTGTGGGTGTCTGTAAGAAATATTTGTTGAATTAAAGGTTGGTCAGGTGGCTGCCTGGAAGGACATAAATAGATTATGGCATGTAACAGAGTAATGCTAGCAGCCTACTTAGGAATAGAGTAACTCTGGCTCAGCTGTACACTGCATTCATTAACTGTCAGGTTCAATGTCCTGTCTGGACTCAAAGACTCCAGTTGCAAGAGAAAAGTCAAGTCCACTCCAGAAACAACTCATTCAAAGATGGAGACATACCATCACCCTCAGACCAACAGGCACAGACAGCTCCACCCCCAGGATAACTATATGCCAGGAAGTGTAATGTTTAGGAATAAGGAAGCACTTAGGTATTTAAAATAGCTCAAATAATGACCAGTGTATGCATCAGTTTTCTGGTCTATTAAAGAAAGGTAGCTATGTTTGATAAATCCTTCCCATTCTTGCTTGAGATTTCTATTAAATCTCAGAAATAACTTCAAGACTGTTTTTCCCCCAGTCTTCTGCATTGACTTTCCAGGATGCAACAACACTAGCTAGCTAAGATGTTCAAAAAACAGAAAGTGCCTCTGAGACACACAGGCTTTATGGTATGAATCAGCCCATCTTTACTTTATGCACCCTAGCCACCCAAAATGACAGGCCCTATCTGTACCACCTTGAGGTTCCCAAGGTATGCTATCCATAAGTGCCTAAAACCAAAGAGCAAAGATGGAAGAGGAGATACTTGCAAATGATGGATCTTTGGTGACATAAGCTTATGACCCATGAGCCATCCATAACTACACTAGCTCCCAGACTAGGAGATAATAATGGTAACTGTCATTTATTGGACATTGATCAAGTTTCAAGCCCTTGATTTTCATTACCTCTTTTTGTTCTACAGCAACCCACAAAGGCTGTATTGTAACCCCCTATTTACTGGTTAGGAAATAGAGTCCTGGAGAGGAGAAGTGGCTAGCTCAAAGTCACACTGCTTGTGAGTGCAGGGAAAGCATCAAAGACCTGTCTAGCTTTAGATCCCATGCACTACGATATGGAGGGTGAGACTTCTTCATAACTCCTGCTGACCTTTTCTATCTTTCATTATAAAATTCAGAACCATGAACTGACAAGGATAATCCCAGAGAAGAGTCAGGCACTTTCCAGAATTTGTGAGTTAACTGCTGCTCCTCTAGTCTTATTTATTGGAGAACAAGAAGATTTCCAAGACAGGGTGGATGAAATACTTTTGAAATGAATTGGAAAAAAAAAAAAAAAAAACAGTTCCAAGGTTGTAGAAGGAAATTAAGACAAATGTCTAAGTACCTGCAGTGGAGAGCATGACTCAGAATAGGAGAAAGAGACATATTACACAATGAGAGTGGCAAGCAAGGCATTTGGATCTTCCAAATCAAAACATCCTATATCCCATGGAAAATTAGGAGGAAGAAGGATTCACAGACTCCAGCAGATGTGAGGAATCTTCTCTTTGGCTTCGGCAAGGAGAAAAGTTACACTGGAAGTTGATGCTTCTTTGCCAAGGATATCAGAGGCCAATATGAATAGGACAAAGTGAATTTGTTCACACAATAAGCAAACATTTACTGAGTGCCTATTGCATGCCAGGCACCATGCTAGGGCCAGATGAATGCAGAACGCAAGGAGTGAAGCAGTATAAGCCTCACAGAGCAGTTCAGATTGCCCAGTAAATGGAGGTCATGGAACTGCTGCATTAATCCAAAACATAAAACATTCTTTGCAGAAAGGGGCCCTCATGACAGGGACTTCGCAACCAGGCTTCCCCTGGGAAAATCCCTGTACAAAAGCAGAGCACCTAAAAGAGCCTGCCTTAGCCAAGAAATAAATCCTAGGCATGATCTAAAATGCAAACTGGTCTTCAGGAAGAAAAAAAATTTAAATGGTAAATAAAAAAAAAAAAAAAAAAAAAAAAAAAAAAGCATTTGGATCCCATGGTGAAAGACACTAAAAGGAAATAAAGATATTATTTCAGATAGCAAAATGAAATTCTGACTCAACATTTTCAGTGATTCCAAAACGAAAGCAATTTAACATAAAACTAATTGCATCCCAGCACTTTGGGAGGCTGAGGCGGGTGGATCATGAGGTCAGGAGATCGAGACCATCCTGGCTAACATGGTGAAACCCTGTCTCTACTAAAAATACAAAAAAAAAAAAAAAAAAAAAAGCCAGGCATGGTGGTGGGCACCTGTAGTCCCAGCTACTCAGGAGGCTGAGGCAGGAGAATGGCATGAACCCGGGAGGTGGAGCTTGCAGTGAGCCGAAATCACGCCACTGCACTTCATCCTGGACAACAGAGCAAGACTCCATCTCAATTAAAACAAACAAACAAACAAAACATAAAACAACTAATTGCAGCGTGATGTACTGGATTCAATTCTGGAATGGATAAAGACATTAATGAAAAAAAATTTCATGAAATGGAATAATGCCTATAATTGAGTGTTATACCAATGTTAATTTCTTAGTTTTGATAAGTGTACCATGGTTATGTAAAATGTTAGCATTACAGGAAGCTAAATGAAGGGTATATGGAAACTTCTGTCCTATTTTGCAACTGTTTTGTAAATTTAAAAAACGTTTTATTTTAAAAGTTTTAAAACTGCTTCACAGGACACTCTCAGGTGACTTCTGATTTTAAAAGGAAATGTAAAGATAAGAGGGGTAGATAAGTAAGAAATGCAACATGGACTGGCCAGAAGCCATGGTTACCCACAGCCAAGCCCCAAGCCCCTGCCTCCACCTCCAGGTCAAAAAAGCTAATGAAATCATGGGCTACATCAACAGAACATAATATCTACAACAGACGGTAATAACACTGTGCTAGTACAAACCACATAAGGAAAACTGTATCCGCTTCTTGGTTGTACCTCTGAAAAAGATCGTAGATAGAAAACAGAAAGTCTGTAATGAGGGCTAGTTAGAATAATGAGGAAGAACTAGAAAGAAAAGACAAAACTTAGAAAATATCTTAGCTCTCAGGGAGCATTTCTGTCTTGAACTTGAAGGGCTGCCCCATGTAGAGGAAACACTTGCTTTGTGAGTTCCCGAAAGTACAGCCAAGACCATGGTTTGAATTTACATACGGAGATTGATGTTGGAATTCAATGTAACAATTCTGACAATTTACCCTCGGAATTGAAGTCAAGGGCCACTGTGATATTGCGGAATATGTATTTGGTCTTCATCCAGTTTCTTGACAAAAATCCACTAAAATCCTTGAACACTCCATAGTGATAAGAGTATCTTTTGTAGGCTAATGGTAACTGGGAGCCCCTAGGTTCTTTCAGGATGGGGGCTGGTCACTGGAAAGACCAAGGCATGATTAGAAGGTTGGGACTTTCAGCCCCATCCCCTAACCCCTAATCCTTCACCTCTGGGGAGGGGAGAGGGGCTGAAGGTTAAGCTGACCACCAATGGGTAATGATGTAATCAGTCATTGCCTAGGTAATAAAACCTCCACAAAAACTCGGAAGGACAAAGTTAGGAAACTTCTGGATAGCTTGAAATGTGGAGGTTCCTGGAGGGGTGCCTCCAGAGACAGCATGGAAGCTCTGCACCCCTTCCCCCATACCTTGCCCTATGAATTTCTTCACCTGTCTGTTCATCTGTATCCTTTAAAATATCCTTTGTGGTAAATGAGTAAATGTAAGTAAAGTGTGAGCTGCTCTAGAAAATTTAGTGAGCCTGAAGATGAGGTCCTAGGATCCACAATTTATAGCCAGTGAGCTAGAAATATAGCTGACAACCTAATACTTGTGATTGATTGACCTCTTAAGTGGGGTGGGGCCTGGCAGTCTTGTGGGATCAAGCTCTTAACCTGTGGGATCTGATGTTACCTCTAGGTAGACAGTGTCAGAATTAAATTGAATTAAGGGATACCCAGCTGGTGTCCACTGGAGAATTGTTTGCTATGTGGGGAAAACCCCTACATGGCTGGTGTCAGAAGTGTTATGTGGAGTGGAGAGTAGAGAGGAGAAAAAGCAGTTTGGTATTTTTCCCCTCTATCTTTTCAACTCCCCATGATAGGAAATGCTCAAGTAGAGGCTGGATAAGTATCTGATGGGAACTTGGAATGGATAAACTCCAAAGTGCCTGCCAATCTCAAGAGCCCGTGATTCTCTGGTGAAGGAGAAAACCACTTCTAGAGACTTATGTAGAAGTTTGTAAATGTTGCGGGGTCTCTCCTGGAGACCTTGGGCATCCAAGTTGCCCAGTTCAAAAAAAAAAATCAACTGACTCTGGCTACAAATTCCCTTCATCTGCTTGGGAGGCTGCTTCAAGGCCATCAGGAAAGCAGGGACCAGGACAAAAAGGCTGGCCCACACCAGAAAAGGGCACACAGCAGTTGCAGATGTCCTGAGTTTGGTATCCCACCCTGCTTTTGTGTAAGATCAGTCAGCATCACAGAACTATACATTTAAAAAATAATAATAATTGCAACTTCTGTTTTAGACACAGGGCGTACATGTGCAGGTTTTTTACATGGGTATGCTGCATGATGCTGAGGTATGGGGTACAAGTGATCTGATCACCCAAGTAATAAGCACAGTACCCAAGAGTTAGTTTTTCAGCCTTTACCCCCCTCCCTCCTTCCTCTAGAATCTTAGATGTAAGCCACCCTAAAGGTCATTGATACAGTATTCCACCAACTGTAATTAAAATGTTAAGGGACAAGCAGTTTATTTCCCATAAAGGCAATCCAGTCTGACCCTTTGTCAGACACAGCTCTACCCTATGTTGAACCAAAATCTGTCATTTCTTCCCCAGTACATGGGTGGGCAACCTTAGGTGTGACTCTCATATGTCCCTTGGCCTTATTTTTACTTAATACACCGAGTCTCTTTAATTATTTATGATTTAACAAGCTAATTACTCTCCTCAAGATTCTCTCTAGTTAGTCAATGACCTCCTCAAATGTATCATTTAAAATTAGCCCACATATTCTAAATGTGCTCTGAGCAGGGCAAAAAAAAAAAAATACTGAAACTATAATTACACATTAGGGACACTGTAGTTCTATTAACGCAGCATATGTCTTTGTGGCTCCTATTGGCTTTATTGCCAACTATAATCCCACATGGAATTCGCTCAAAACAGGCACCATTTCATACAATTACAATAGAATTTTGGGAGATGATGGTTAGATTTCATCTTGCTGTCTTTGTGCAGTTCTGCTAGCTTGTCAAAATCTTTTTGAACATTGAGAGTATCCACTGCCACACCAGCCTTCCCTGCCAGGTTTGTGTCATCTGTAAACCAAATAAACCTGCCTTCTGTGTCTTCATCCAAGTCATTGATAAAAAGGTTAAAGATACTAGATCAGTCATTCACTGAACAAACACTTATCAAACACCTACAATATATATGTATGATACTCAAGACAGAAACCAGAGGAGGAACTGTATTTGTACTGGGGCAGATCCTAAAGTTGTCTGCTTTCTGTTAACAATGAGGTGGACTTCATTCCATGAAAATTTAATTCAACTAATTAGGTACTTCTTGATCGCTTACTCTTCTCTTGACATCATGCTAAGCTTTGTTAAAGGAACAAAGGAACCAAAAGCTACAACCCTGTTCTCTAAAAGTTTGTCCTCTCAGTAAAGAGGCAAGCTTTGGCACACAAAAAAATTTATGATACAAGACAAGTAGCATTGATATAATTGACAAAATGAGTAGTCCAGGTAAGATATTTGATTCTGATTGAGACTTTAATGTCACTTCATTTAAAACTACAAAAATAATTACAGGTTTTTAGAGTTGAAAGGGATAACAGAGGTCTTCTAGAACTACCCTCCCCTCCCACCTCATCAATATTACTTTCAATGAATGGGGAGTGCTGTCTCTTGAGTAGTTTTACTCTTTGTTAGATCTAATAATTAGAATGACATTCTAGCATTTCCTGTGTTAAATCAAAAATTACTTCCCTGTACCTTTCTATCTACAGTGTAAACACTCTATAATTTTGTTGAATAATTAAATGAATGAATTATAATTCTGTTCTCTGAAACCGGAAAAAATAGGTCTGATCTAATCATTTGAAGACAACAATTATGTCCTCATTCAGTCTTGACTTCTCTATCCTAAACATACACAATTCCTTCATTTGATATGCTTTTGAGACCTCCCCATCCCCACATCATTCTTGTCATTCATATTCTGACTCTGTGCCTGGCATAATACAAGCACTCAGGATATGTCTACTGAATGAATAAACTGGAAAGCTCCAATATGTCATTATCAGCCTCAAAGAGAAATTTCCATAACTGAACATATTGCTGAAAATGTGATCAGGAAGTGAACCTGTTGCAGTTCCCTGGTACTGAGCATTATAATTTTATTAATCTGTAAATGTTGCTTAGATCAGATAAGCTTTTGCTATTGCTTCTTTTTTTTTGCAGAGGTAGGGGCGTGGAGCCAATCCACTAATGCCTCTTATTGATTTTGTAGTGAAGTAAAATCTGTAAACCGTTAACACAGGGACTACTGAATAACTTAGTGATTAAGCCTCCAAACAAATGTTTATCAGGAAAGGCTAGACCGCAGCATTTATTTCTATGCGAGAAAGCATATCATATGGGTTTCTATGTGAGAAACCCATATCAAATGAAGGAATTATGTACGTTTAGGATAGAGAAGTCAAGACTGAATGAGGACATAATTGTTGCCTTCAAATGATTCAATCAGACCTATTTTTTCCAGTTTCAGAGAACAGAATTATAATTCATTCATTTAATTATTCAACAAAATTATAGTGTTTACACTGTAGATAGAAAGGTACAGGGAAGTAATTTTTGATTTAACACAGGAAATGCTAGAATGTCATTCTAATTATTAGATCTAACAAAGAGTAAAACTACTCAAGAGACAGCACTCCCCATTCATTGAAAGTAATATTGATGAGGTGGGAGGGGAGGGTAGTACACATCTTTCTATGGTCATGCTGGTATTCTGATCACCATAACACTTAAGCCCTTGGGAAATCAGAAATTCTATAGGATTTTGGGGAGGAAGCCTAAGAGGGTGGACACAGCAAGATACCTGGAGGAAAATGACAGGTTAAGTTGACCTTTTAATACCAAGTGGTATACCCATTAGAATGGGCCCAACTGCCTCTGAAGAAGATACTCCATAAGTTAGTGCCAGTGTTCCTGACAAGGAGAAATTTCCCTTAAATCAAAATAATAAATCCAGGAAAACCTAAGGCCAATAACACCAGTAGAGGTTGGGGCTTTCCTGATGTCAGCTTTCTTAAGGCTGCAAGCAAGGCCAGGCAAGAACCAACCTGGAGGTAAAGGGAGCAGAACACAGCTGCTACAAAGATGCTAACACTGTCTAGTGGATGTCAAGCACCCGCATTTATTGAGCACCAGGCTTTTTATATGCATTCTGTCTCATTCTCCAACAGTAAACCTGTTAGTAGGTGTGATCATCACCATTTTATAGCTGTGGAGATTGAGGCTTAGAGAGGTTCCAAAATTTGCCCAAAGTCACAGCGATATAGTGATAAAACCTGGCTAAGGCACCCCACCTGTCTGTCTCCAGAGTTTTTGCACTTAAACACCATGCCATGATGCTTTTGTCTCACGTGTTTATTCACTCTTTAACAAAGAGTTTTATCAGACACCCTCAGTGCTCCATGCCTGTGCTAGGCCTGGGAGTATAGTGGTAAATAAGACACACACTGTCCTTCACAGAGTTTAGCACTCTGAAAAGAATAAGAAACAACCAAACATGTAACTACAATGAAGTAAATATCCCAGTAGCAGAAGTTAAGGGTAAACTCACCCAGCATGAGGGATTAAGAGACCTTCCCGATAAAGTTGCCTTTAGAGGGAAGCTTAAAGGATAAGCTAGCAGACAAAAGAGAGGGAAAGAGGCAGAGAAGGAATAGACTTTTAAGATTTGAGAGTGGGTGAGACACACTGACAGGTGCTAGGGCCTAGTAAGGCTGGAGTGAAGGGTGGGAGTGATCAGAATCTCCCAAAGAGGCCAAAGAGATGGATAGAGTGAGGTTACAGGGGGCTTGGAAATGGACTGGAATTGGCAATGCCAAGAACTAGTAAGGTCACATAGATGTTACCTAATTGGATCTCACAGATTCCTATAGATAAGAGGAATGCTGGAGCTGTGCAGACCAACACTCCAAAAAGGCATTTCATGTTGAATGTAGTCAGTGTTAATTTAATGTAATTTGTCTGGCCTTGTGAAACCTGCCCTGTAAAATCTCTGAACCTCTCCTGTCTTCTCTCTTTCGCCAACCCTCAAGGCAGTAAGAGGGAGGGTCGAGTGGCTGATGAGGAGAAAGAACAAAATCATTCTAGTGCCTTACTTTATGTGACCTGCCAAGCCTTAGATAGATTCCATCTTTCCCACTTGACAAATGAGGAAACAACAGCTTAGGATAGTTTGGTGATTGTGGTAGACTGAATTATTGGTTCCAATCCATCATTCTCTTTAAAAGTATTATGTATCTATACCTGGGCAGGGGTTTGTGGTGCATGGAGTGTATTTCTTCTCCTCTTGACTTTGGATTTGATATTGCCATTTGCTTTGGCCAATGGAATATTAGCAGACATGATGTGTGCAGAACCTTGAAATGTGCTCTGTGGTTGGGCATGCCTTCTTGCACTTTTACCACTGTCTGAAGATCATGCCCTGCAGCTGCTGCTCCTCAAACCTGGATCCTGGAATGAATGGCACAGAGTATTCCTAAACCTTGTCTACAGCCTGGAGCTAAGCTCAGCTGAGATCAGCAGACTCCAGGTAACTGGAAGGCTGAAGCAAAGTCCAGTTAACTCCAGTTAACCCAGACACGTGTGTGTGTGTGTGTGTGTGTGTGTGTGTGTGTGTGTGTGTGTGAAGTGTTTATGGTTGTATGCCATGGAATTTGAGGGTAATTTGTTATGCACCATCATCATGGTAATCGCTGACTGATGAGAGATTACTCCGAGCTTACAAAGAAAGTTCCTGGAATACACAGAACTGCCTTGCCACGGAGCTAGGCTGCCCTGGAGGCTGGCTCTCTAGGGAAGAAACAATGCAGACAGCCACCCAACTCCACTCTACCCACCCCACCACAGCCCTGCCCGCCACCTGGCACTCACCTGAGTCTGAGGCTGCTGGGCTCACCAGGCTGAGCAGCTCTCGCTCCTTCTCATAGTCCCCTTTGCAGAGCAGCTGCCCCTCCTTCAGAACAAACTCGTCACCCTTCTGAAGCTGTCGCTCGCAGACACAGCAGCAGAAGCAGCTCAGGTGGTATACACTCTTCTGGGCCCGCATAACAAACTCATTGGGAGCGATGGCCTCGAAGCAGCCCCCACATTTAACAGCAAACAGCCTGGCAGCAGGGAGAAAGGAAGTACATGCACCATGAGTAAAATCTGGCTTTGTCCTGAGTCTCCCCTGAAGTCAACAGCAAAAGGAGTTTCAAGAACTGGGATATGAATGTTAGAATGGAATGTACTTTAAATCCAGGTTATTTATTCCCTATGGGTCTCCCCTGAAGTCAACAGCAAAAGGAACTTCAAGAACTAGGATATGAATGTTAGAATGAAATGTATTTTAAATCCAGGTTATTTATTCCTTGAGGAGATTGAATTGAAGCATGCAGTTGAGTCACTCAAAGGCTGAAGAAGGGTGTCTGACTAGATAAAGGAAATGTGGTACATATACACCATGAAATACTATGCAGCCATAAAAAGGAACAAGATCATGTCCTTTTCAGGGACATGATTGGAGCTGGAAGCCATTATCCTCAGCAAACCATTGCAGGAAAAGAAAACCAAACACCGCATGTTCTCACTTATAAGTGGGAGCTGAACAGTGAGAACACATGGATACAGGGAGAGGAAAACACACTCTGGGGCCTGTCAGGGGGTGGGGTGGGGGAGGGAGAGCATTAGGAAAAATAGCTAATGCATACTGGGCTTAATACCGAGGTGATGGGCTGATAAATGCAGCAAAAAATCATGGCACATATTTATCTGTGTAACAAACCTGCACATCCTGCACATGTACCCCAGAAACTAAAATAAAATTAAAGATTAAAAAAAAGAAGAGTATCCGAGTCAATGCCCAGAATTTATTTGCTGTGGTTCATGACACAGTGCTTTCAAAGGTTGGTCTACAGACCGGCACCAGGCAGGCTGTTCAGAATCCCTAGGGGAGCTTATTATTTAAATTATTTCAATCAGCAATAACAATAACAAAATTGTCCAAGCCCACTCCTGTGAGAGTGTAAAAGGATGTGCCCCAGAATGTGAATTCTTAACAAGCTCTTGAGATGTGTAAGAGCTTCGATGTGTAATCCAGTTTTTGAAAAATGGCATCCCAACTTCCCAGCCTGATATTCAATGGATTCAGCCTATCTCTCAAGACTTAACTCTTCTTTCATTTATTTACAACAAAACAGTTAGAGTATCTACTATATATGCCAAGCCAAAAGCAGTAAGTGCTAGTGATGTGAAGACGAATAAAGGAAAATCCCCCTCAGAATTGAGTTCAGGCTAATGGAAGAGATAGACATATCCAAATAATTAAAGTAGAGGGCTGTGGGAGTACAGAGCGGGAAATAACTAACCTGCAGGGAGTGAGTGGGGGGTGCATTTAGTATGTATTCAATAAATCTAAATCAAACACAAGACAGGAAGGAAGGCAGGCTGGCAGGCACAAAGTGGTGGGAGGAGGGACATTCCCAGGGGAGGGAACAGCCTGTGTAAAGGCCTGGAACCATGAACAGGCATGGATGCCCAGGTTGTAGGGTGCACTCCACCAAGTTAGAGGCAGGTACCTCCAAGAAGGTGGCAGGTGAGGTTAAGTCATGACTCAATCACACAGTAGGGAGCTGGACATCATCTGGCCAGCAATCGGGAGCATTGAATGGCTTTTTTTTTTTTTTTTTTTTTTTTTTTTTGAGACAGAGTCTTGCTTTGTCACCCAAGCTGGAGTGCAGTGGCGTGATCTCAGCTCACTGCAATGTCCACCTCTTGGGTTCAAGTGATTCTCCTGCCTCAGCCTCCTGAGTAGCTGGGATTGCAGGCACACACCACCACGCTCAGCTAATTTTTGTATTTTTAGTAGAGATGGGGTTTCACCATGTTGGTCAGTCTGGTCTTGAACTCCTGACCTCAAGTGATGCTCCCACCTCAGCCTCCCAAAGTGCTGGGATTACAGGCATGAGCCACCTCACTAGGCTTGAATGGTTTTTTAACATGGTAATATCCAAGTTCTGGAAAAGGAGCTCTTGGCTATATGAAAAGTGGAATAGAAACAGAGGTAGTGAGATGAGTGAGCGGCTGAGAAATTATCAGGATCAGGACTCATGCAGCAGAGGTAAGACAGAAAGAAGGGGGCAGAGCCTACAGCTGGGAGATAGGAAAGCATGGGGCATGGCTCCCAGGGTCCTAGTGGTCAGAGCTGGCAGGTAACGATAATGCGAAGACTCCAATGTACAAAATTACTCATTTCCTACCTCTGGGACTATTTATGTCATTTCCCCATCCTAGAAATGATGTTTTCCTGTTTAATTTATCGGAACCCAAACCACCCTTCAGGACACAGCAGCTTCCATCTTCTCCTTGAATCCTGCCCTGATCTGTGCCCCCCAGCCTGAAGTGACTGCCCCCCTTTGAATGATGATACCAGGAACTATCTCTGTGGGTCATTCCACAGTTCTCTGGAGATGTCTCAGAACTACAATATGAAAAGTAGTAGGCACTGGAGGCCTGTGCTCTGCTGCCAGCTCTACAGATAACCCTGCAAAATCTTGGACAGGTTGTTTAGCCTGCCCCTTCATATCTCCTTTTTTCTGTCTGTTGTTAAGATGTTAGGCCAGTCTCCTCCAGCTACAAAAATTCTACCATCAATTGCTTGCAATTGCTGGCTCAAAATATTATCTTACTCTTGCCTTATTATTTTACTTTTCCCATGTTTATAACTTATCTTGTCAACAACTCCTATTTCAAGAACAAGGCCTATGGAATATTTATATACTCTCACATATGGTGGGTGCTCAATAAAAGTTGATTTTATTTGACTCGTGGATCTAATTTATTCACCCTCTTTCTGAAATAACATAATATATATAAACAGCCTAGCATATGAGCTGACACATAATAGATATCCAATAAAGATGTCTCTCTTCTCTTCCTTGTCACTCCAGAGAAATAACAATTCAGGGTAACCTATGATAAAACTAAAATTTAAAGCAGATCCCTCTGTTTCCTTTTTCTTTTTTAAATTGCTTGATGATACCATAATTGCATTTGTCAAAACTTTGGCATAAGTACAGAGACAATATACCCTAAGAATATCTCTGGGATTCATTCACTATAACATTCATTTTACTATTTCCAAAATAAAGACTTTTTTTTTCTTTTTTAAAGTAGTAGCAAAATAGAGGGGAAAATACTTTCAAAAACACTCTGTTTATTCCCACATGCCAGAGGGGTCAGTAGATATGGAAAGGTCAGATGGTGTACAGGAGAGAATGTTAAGGGGGCACAGAATGGCCAGAGAGAGCAGATAAAACTTCACACCACTCTCCTCTTTATAAAGCTAGATATGAACTGACTCAGAGCCTATCCAGGGAGCTGAGGCCACCGTGCTCTGCTGATGAGCCCCACCCTGGCAGGAGCTAAGAAAATATGAACAACTGAAGAGCATTTCATATAGGCAGGCCAACTACCATGATGGCCTAAGCGTTGCCAATTCATTCACTCAAAATCTCATTCATGTACTCATTCAATCATTTATTCATTTCATTCATTCTTTCATTTATTCAGAAGCATCCACTATGCACCCTGCAATATACCACACTCTGTGTCTTTACAGGGAGAGGAGGAAAAGAAACCACCATCCAAACAGCATTCATGTACATGAACAAGTATATACTGAGTGTCTGTTATGTGGTAGGCATTGTTGTAGGCACAAAAGGATACAAGACAGACAAATCCTTGACCTCATGTAGCACACATGCTAGTGGGAGAGACAGTAAACAAATATAAATGAATAGATAAATCATGTCTAACCTTACGGATTTACCTTTACGGAAGAGAATATAAGAACAATATAAAGCAATGTCCCATGAATATAAAATAGAACGGCATAAAGCTATCGTATATGTAATTATAATATTTAATCACCTCCCAACTCTAAATTGTGCTGGTTTATGATTCTAAGTCAATACATGTGCACTGTGTGTTTACCTTGGAAGCTTCCTGGAAGAAGGCAAGAGTTTTGAGGGTGGAATGAAGGGGAAGCTAAGGAGAAGTTCCCAGGGAGGCATTACTCATAAGTTGACACAAAAAAGAGGGCCATTCAAATTCTTTGAGTGAAGGAAGGCAAAGCTTGGAAAAGATGATGAAGCCACCTCTCAGGAAACAGCCTCCTGGGACAGAGGCCAGGCTGCAGGATTGGAAGTGCATGTGCTGTCTTACTTTCAACAAAGGCCTTGAAGCACCACACCAGTCCTCCCTGCCCTTGGCCATCAGAAGCACCTCAGAATAACCTATCTCGATATGCTTCTCCTCTGCCTTTCAGTTTCAGCAAGGAAATGAAACAGGGGGACAGTCCAAGGGGTTGGAATGGCTCATTTATCACTAACAGTTATGGTAGAGCCTGGAACTCCAGGTTCCAGCTGCCCTTCCCCTGCCCTCTCACCCAGTGCAGTTTTTCTCTCTATGTCTAAACCTCTGGCACATCAGCCCTTTGACTATTTGCCTTGACTCCCTCTCCCCTATGCTGGATACTGTCGTTGGACAGAAAATCCACCCATTTCATCCCTGGGCCCCAAGTCCCCGGTTGCTGTTTGCCAACCTGAGCAAACTAATCAATGCTTTTCCAGGAGCTGGTCAAAGGCCCTTTGTCCCCAAGCCCTCCTTCTCCTCCCCTTCCCCTGGAATTAACTGTTAAACAGACTCAAGGCAAATGCTCCCAGGGAGTCAACAAGCACTTGAGAAGCTGCAACAGCAGGTGGTAGCATCTGTGCTTGTCTAACTTCCACCCTGCTAATCTCCTCCTCTTTTTCTTGCCTTCTTAATTTCATCCCCACTCCAAAATTTCCCCAAGTTGGAGAAGGGAGGGTTGGAGTGAGCTCAACAAAGAAAGCCCACCATGTTGACTCAGGAGTGGCTAGAGGAAGTGGCGGGAGTTGTCTGGGCTCAAATCCTGAAATGGTCATGGTCACTGGGGATTACAGACCAGGAAGAGCAGGGCAGTCCTGTTTTTTTCTTCTCTCTTTCTGTTTTTCCCTCCCTTTCTGGGTTCAAACCAGATCAACCTCACCTTACTACCTTGACTCCTCTTACCTTCACTAACCCCAGAGCAATTCAAGGAGAAAAGGTGCATGTGGTCCACCACCTGTGTGCCAGATGTGTACACAGCTGTACGGCTACCGCTGTGGACCCAGCTGCCGACTGTACACCTCCCACAAGTTGTTTTCTCTAAGGCTCAGACAAGCAGAGAAAAGGGTTTGTTCAAAAGTCCAGGTCATAATTAAAACACAGCCTGTCTCTTCCTAATGCTCTGGATGGCATCCCCATGGTTACTTCCCCACTGAATGCTAATGAGACCTCACTGTGGGTTCATAGCCTGGCAGCCTGGCTGTGCCCTGGCCAGCTGGACAAGGCTTCCAGAGATGTCCAGCTCATCAAGGCATACATAACACCACCCAGCTTTCCTTGATGTTATAAATTGTCCTACCCCTGAAAGTTCCTCAAATGATTCCTTATCTCCTCTTTGCATTTAATTCCCTCACCTGTAAAATGGGAATAACAGTATCTACCTCTTGGAAAAGCATCCAGTGCAGTACTTGTTGCAGAGACTAAGCACTCAGTGCTGTTCTTCCTCTATTGATCACTCTCTGTGGGGAAGGCTCTGGGGATGCTGTGATAAATAAGGCTGTCCCTCTCCTTAGGGAGTTCACATTCTCTGAAAGGCAGCAGACTCTAAATATATGACCTCAGTAGGATGTGTTTGGGATATGCAGAGAGAAATAGCTGGGAATAGCACAAAGGAGAGACCCATACACTTAGCTTAGGCTAAAGGTCACAGAATCTTTTGTCTTACACTTTCTCTTCTTTTCCTCTTTCTCCCTGTACCTCCTCTCACTCTCCCTTTTCCACTCACTCTGCCAAGCAGGAAAATAGAGGTTGGCCGAAATGCTATTCAATGCCTTGCTGACATCTCTTCTTGTACAGCTGCAAGCTATAAGATGCATAACTTTCAGTTTTGGTGAGACAGCCTGGGTTCTCAGGCTCTGCCACTTCCAGGCAGCATGACTGGGAGAACACCACTTCATCACTTGCTGCCTCAGTTTGCTTTGATGTAAAAGGTAATAATGATGTCTTCATTTCTGGACTAATGAGGATTAAATGTACATGGAGTACTTTGTGACCTATAAGGTGTAGCACAATTTTTTTGTGCCTTTATCATTTGACCCTTGTGGATTTTTCTTTCTTGCCTCAAACATGGTTCTTGTTGCTTAAAAATTTTGTGAGTTCTGGTCGGGTGCGGTGGCTCACGCCTGTAATCCCAGCACTTTGGGAGGCTGAGGCGGCCAGATCATCTGAGGTCGGGAGGTCGAGACTAGCGTGGCTAACATGGTGAAACCCCGTCTCTACTAAAAATACAAAATTAGCCAGGCATGCTGGTGCACGCCTGTAATCCCAGCTACTCAGGAGGCTGAGGCAGGAGAATCTCTTGAACGCGGGAGGCAGACGTTGCGGTGAGCTGAGATCACACCATTGCACTCCAGCCTGGGCAACAAGAGAGAAACAGCAAAACTCTGTCTCAAAAAAAAAAAAAAAAAGAATGTTGTGAGTTCCATTCTAAGAGAACACTTCCTCCGCAGCATGAGCCCTTCCACTGACTCCTTCCTCCTTTGACATGTGCATGACTGCATCTCCAGAGCATAGTGCTGACCCAGAAGATGAACCAAGGAAACACACTGCTCATGGTGCAGGCAGAACAAGCCCCTTACACCAAGCCATGGGCCTCTCACCCTCTCTCCAACATGGGCCAAGGTCATCGAACTGAAGCAGTGTTTCTTGTAACCAAACTCAGTCATCCTGCCCTAGGTGAGGTGTCGGGGAAAGAACACGGGACTTGGAATGAGAAACCTGGGCTCAAAAGTGCTGCCTTTTCCAAGAGGCCTCAGAAAAGCCACCACCTTTCCCTGAATCTTGGTTATCTTATCATCCATTTCTCAATGGAAATGTTCTGTCCTAGATCAGAGTTGTCTCGAACTTAGAGGCTGAGGAGGAAGGATGACTCTGTTTCCTAGGTCTCCACACACTTTCAACCAGAGAAACCCACTTCGTTCACATCTAAATTCAGCTCTCCAGACAGTGTTTTAACATGACACTGCCTTGCTATGGTAATTCTTGAACAAAATCTTCTCCAGAAACATATCATTCAAATATATATAAATATAAAACAGCTAAAGCCAAAAGACATGATATCTATTCTATTAATAGAAGAGTATCATTGGAAGACAACATTTTGCTCCTAAGGCACATTGGAAACCCACTAGGCTGGATAATTTCTTAGTCCCATTTTTATATTTTAAGTTTTTATTACAGGAGTTGAGAAGCCTCATCTGTAACCAAGGAGACAAGAAGGTTTCAAAAGCAGACATGAAGGCTTGATGCCTGAGAAACTATTAGCAGACAAGTCTATGACAATCAACAAAGAAGCACCGAACTTCGGGATACAAAGCACACTCCTGTACTGCAGGCATTACAGTCTCCACACAAGATGACAACCAACCGAGACACTCTAGGGACTCCTGGATTTTGATGCCTGTTGTGTAATCTTAGGAAAATCACCCTACCATTCTGAACACCAGTGTCTTCATTGTTAGAATATATTTCAACTCCAAAAATCATATTTCTGCAAAGGAAGGGGGCTTGTGGAGGACAGGAAAAAAAGAATTAATCTTTATTGAATACCCACTCAGTGCTAGAAAGTGTGATATTCTTTTTATCCATTATCTAACTAAATTTGTGGGATAGGGGTTAATAGAACTATTTTATGAACTCAAAGAGAATCTGACCATATTTCAGTTCTCTCCGTAGGAGAGAGCCACTCTGGGATGGCGAACTCATGGGTCCTGTTTTGTATTTCTCTCCCACATGCTTTCTAGCACTGTCTTCATAGGAGAAACATATAGAAAGATCAAGCAGTTAAGATGGCAGCCTCTGCTCATGAGAGAGTCACGAGACAGGCCCATGGTTTTATAGAAGGTCCTGAGACTCCACTGCAGACATGTAGGTAGATGAAAGGCAGGAGTTAAAAAAGAAAGTTGATCCCTTTAGGCTACTCAGCTTGTGGACCCCAAAATACCCGAAGGGATTTCTGAAAGAGGCCTACCCTCTATGGGTGTGGGTTAGGAACAAATAGTGTGTGGGGATACTCTGACCCAAAACCACCAGCCAAGAGTCTACTGTGACTCCAAAGAGATTGGGAAACAAGACAAATCTTGCTGGAACCCTATTTCCTGGGGAGCCTGGTAAGTCGGGTCATTCTTTTCAAGATATGGGCAGAAATGTAGCCAATGGGGACAGGGTTGGACCCAGGAAGACCTGAGGAAATCCACCCAGAGAGAGGCTAAGATCTTCATTAACCTCATCCCAAAGTCCTGCAGACCTTAAAGAGAGCTTCTCAAAGCCTCCATACCATAGACAAACAAGTAGAAGGATGGCGGACAAAGCAAACCTATGAAAAACCCTGATGCCAGTTTGAGCCAACTGTAGTGTACTGCGCTTGCCCCACCAAAATAAGAAATCACAGCAATCTGTAGCTTTGGACAGTAGTCTACTACAGATCAGCTGTCTTTCTCCAGGCACCACCGATATGAGTTTTGGTAAGATATATGAACCCTCTGGTTTAGAAAGTAAGAGAGGGTTTGGGGCTCTTTAACAAGGCAGGAATCTGTGTATCATTCAGTTTCCACCTCTCCACCAGGGGGCAGCATAGCAGCATTCATTCAGTGCCATGTTGACTTGGTAACTGAGGTCATCCAGGCAGAGACAGGGATTGGCCATAAGCCAAAACCGTCTGCCGGAAAATCTGCTGCTGGGAGTCTGGGAGACCATGTGGCTAAACTGAAGGAGAGATGGTGAGAGAAGAGTATTCAAAAGTATTGAGAACCAAAAGCATGGCTTGTGGCCTTAGAAGTAGTGACACAAGCAACCTTGTCAGCTGGCTCAAGGTCTCTGTCCTTGAGGCTGAGCCAACAACACCACAATAAGCAACTGAGCACATGGTCCTGGGGCGGTGGGAAAGTCTGCATGGACAATAGAGTGGCAGGATCTTCTATAGGAGACAGTCTCAAGACTCTGCAGTGGTGAGAAAATGGGAAACAATAAGTGGCTGGCAGAGCCAATCAGGGTCTCTGTCTGCCTGCAGCGCCTGGGGAGCTATAAGGAGGATCATACAATGGGATGAACGAGTGGGAGCAAGAACTGCTAAGTATGATGTCTGCACGTCCCAGAGGCTCCGGGAGGCACTGGTGTCACCAAGAAGGGCAGGGTAATGCACATGGTTTTTCATCTATCACAAATGTTGCTGGCAATGGGTGGTTTCTACCTTGAAATGGTAGACTAAGTGCTTTTCTTGTTCTCACAAAGTGTCCATTCCAGACTCAGCAAGACATTGTGGGAAGAGGACAGCTTTTGACATCTGATAAAACCTGGATTCAAACCTTGGTTCTATCTTTAAGAACTTGATCAAGTTACAAACTCTCTTGGAGCCTCAGCTTCTTTATCTCTAAAAATGAGATCATAACAACCTTATAAGATATTTTGGAGGTTAAGTAAAATAGTGTATTTTAAGTATCTGACACATACTAGCTGCTCTCAATAAGTGGTACTCATCAACTGCCTTTATTAAAATCAGTTTACCATATCTGCCCATATAAATATTTATGTAAGATAATTTATTTCAAGACAGTCAACTGAGCCAAAAACAGAACTTTACATGTATCTCAAGGCTCTGTCCCTCATTATTATACCAAATCAAATCAAACTTCAACCAGCCTTTCATATATTACTGGAGAAGACACCAACAAACAAATATGAAAGGCCAAACACTTGAGAGGAAACTGAGGGTACATCTCATTCAGGCAGCTATGGCTATGGTCTACCCTAACCCAAGGTCAATATTGACACCAGCCACGAGTGTTGACCCACACACAAATTCATTGCCTAACACCCAGCATATGTTCAGGAAGTTGTCAGCTCCATGTTTAGCCAACCAGAGCCAACAGTTGCTATTTGGTTAATGCTGACATTATCTGGCAAATATTTGAAACAGACCCTTTCCCCACATCATTTTGGTTCTCAGATGACTGCTTCTTACAGAGGCTGCCGACTATTGTGTGGACATGTACTGAGACATCCCTATCCTTGCCTTGCTTCCCTGGCTATCTGACTTCCTGTCCACCAAGAGACCAGTCAACCTCTTTCCTCATATTACAAGAAACCAAGGCCAATAAAGGGGCAATAATCTACCCCAGACCACAAAGAAAGCTATGATTGCTGAGAGGACCAGACAGAGCTTGAGACTTAGTCAATGATCAGGAAACTAAAGAGATTATAACATGGCCCAATGAGAGATGAAAACGTACTCCTCCAGGCTCTTAAGCAGTGTTCTGAACAACTAAATGAGGAGACAATGTCAGACAAGCTGAATGAGTGCGCTGTGTGTGGGACAGTGAGTCTCTCCCACTTGGAAGCTTTCTTTTCCTACCCTCTTCTTTGTTGAAACCTGAAAAGTATCTATGAGTCAAGCCCTAGAGCAAAAGACTGTGGTGAAAGTGTGAATTTCAATAACTCAAGCCAAGGTGGCACAACTTACAGACTTTGCATATTGTCACACAGACAATATTTTATGTTTTATGTTTCTTGCACAAATGGCAAGAAACATAAAACAGACATATGGAAAATATATGTTTTCCTTTTAGGGAGTTAAGGTTTGGTTTCCTTTGAAAATGTCAGTTTTCCTTTCCCTTCATCCTCATTAGCCTCCTGGGACACTCTTAAATATATCCAGCAAACAACGGAGCAGGAGAAATGAGGTATTTTTAGCTGATATTCTGGGCACAGATTCCTATTGTTTCACAATTTTTGGCTTGGCTGGATGGCACGTGGCCAATACAATGTATACTCTTGCAAAGAATGTATGTTTCCTGGGCTGTGTGTGTGTGTGTGTGTGTGTGTGTGTGTGTGTGTGATAACAGGAAGGACAAGGGTTTTACTGATGGTGTTTTGATGGGAAAGATTCTGGGATTCCAACAGGGGGCCACATCAAACTCTCCATGAATCCTGTTTGCTTTGGTCAACATCACTTTTCACTTATTATTACCATTGTGCTATATGTCCCAAAAAAAATTTTTTAAAGCCATAGTGTCACAACTGAAGAGCTCCTAGAATCAACTGTTTCCAGCAGTACTATATTAGGAACTAAATGTATTCTGAAAACCAATGATTACATTCCTAAATCATCTGGTGCACTGCCTAGCATATAACAATGTTCAAAACACTGACAGCTATGATGATCTTCCTCCTACTTATACATGACTCCTGTTCTCAAGGGTCACCCAGTCTTGTAGGGGAGACAAACAAGAAAAGAAAAGCATCCACTGACAATCTGAGTAAAAATCTCCCTGTGGCATAAAAACCACAGGGAGCTGCTATGAGGCTTTCCCTTTCTAACTGATGGGTGGAAAATATATCTGGATTATTTGAATTTCCAGAATGCCTTTAGTTCAATGATCTCAAAGCACATGCAATCTTGTATAAACATCTTAGCTCTGAAATAATTGAAAAGGGGGTCAGATTCTATGATCTTATTCAATTACACTCATTTTTCAGAGGACAAAACTGGCATAACAGCAGAATGTGGCACATTATGCACACTCCAAAATCCAGCAGTAATGGAGCCTGTGTACAGAAGTTCAGGGTCCTAAAACCCCAAAGCAGTCTCTTTATCACAGAACTATGTTGCCTTCCTTTCATGTTAGATTTCAGGTGTCTTGAGAACTCCATGGAAGTTTCAATAAAGTCTGATCCAGTGGAAGTGACACAGTTCTTGTTTCTTGATTTTTTTTTTTTTTTTTTTTGAGACGGAGTCTCGCTCCTGTCAACCCCCGGGCTGGAGTGCAGTGGCCGGATCTCAGCTCACTGCAAGTTCCGCCTTCCAGGTTTATGCCATTCTCCTCCTCAGCCTCCTAGTAGTAAGGTGGCACTATAGGAGCTGCCACTCGCTGGCTAGTTTTTTTTTTTTTTTTTTTTTTTTTTTTTGGCATTTTTTAGTAGAGATGGGGTTCACTGTGTTAGCCAGGGAGGTCTCGACCTCCTGACTCGTTATCCACCCGTCTCGGCTCTCCCAAAGTGCTGGGATTACAGGCTTGAGCCACCGCGCCAGGCCTGTTTCTTGATTTTAAAATATTTGTATCCTTCAATTTTTTAACCCTTTTTATTCTTCAACTCCCTCCCCATCCTTCCATTTCAACTCTCCTTCCACCCACTAAAAACTGGAAGGCACCATACCCCTTGTGATGGCTACTCTCAAAGAGATAAGAAAGTAACAGGTGTTGGGTGTAGAGAAATTGGAACTCTTGTGCATTGTCAGTGGAAATGTAAAATGGTGCAGTGCTGTGGAATATAGTATGGAGGTTCCTCAAAAAATTAAAAATAGAATTACCATGTGATCTAGCAATCTACTTCTGCATATATAGCCAAAATGATTGAAAACAAGGACTCAAGGAGATGTTTGTATGCCCAAGTTCACAGCAGCATTATGCACAGTAGCCAAGAGGTGAAAGCAGCTCAGGTGTCACTGACAGATGAACAGATAAACAAAATGTGGTATATGCCTACAATGGAATATTATTCAGCCTTAAAAAGGAAGAAAATTCTAACATACACTACAACATAATGAGGATATTATGATAAGTGAAATAAGACATTCGCAAAAGACAAACACAGTATGATGGTACTTAGGAAGTTCCTAGAGTAGTCAAATTCAGTGAGATGAAAGTAGAACAGTTGCTTCCAGGAAAAGAAAATGAAGAGGTACTATTTAATGAGCATAGAGTTTTAGTTTGCAAGATAAAAAGATGTATGTGGATGGAGAGTGGTGATAGTAGCACAACAGTATGAATGTACTTAATGCCACCGAACTGTACACTTAATAATGGTTGAGATGATACATTTCATGTTAGGTGTATTTTATCATACTTTTTTAAAAATAAAAAAATGATTTTTTTAACTGAAAGACGCAATCATTATTTATGCTCTACCTTCTCTAACCAAAATATAGGTGATTATGTTCCCAAGTGAAACTCTCACCAGCTTCCCTTGCAGCTAGGGGTAGCCATGTGAGGTAGTACATGGATTCTATTGGTGAGGAAAGCTCTAGAAAAGATACTGTTTTCTCAATAAAATGAGACAATCTCAGCTGGTGCATACATTTTCCTCTTTACCCTTTCTCTTTTTTTTTCTGCCTGGAATTAAAATGCAATACTGAGAGATAAAACAGCTATCTTGGAACTAAGAGAATGAAAGCTACCTGTTAAGAATGCAGAGAAAGAAGAAAGAAGCCTGAATTCTTGAAAACTTCCTTAAGCAGTTACACCTTCGTTGGACTTCCTACTTCTTGACTCCCTCTTAGTGAGAAAAATTAAAGCTCTCTTTGATTAAATTAGTCAAGACAGAATTATATGATGCCAAATGCAGTCCTGCTCTAATCTCTTCATATTGACTTGCTAAAGGGATATCCTCTTCCCACCTGATGTCTTGAATGTCCTACACTGCTATCTAGGGCTAACTCTTCTACTTAGGTGCTAAAGTTTGTCACTTTATGCTTACTCAAAAACTACATCATATATTCTTCCTCTTTGTAAATATGTTTTACAATTTTTTTTCTTGTTTCTCCCATTTTGGAAAAAAAATACCCTTCTCTTGATTCCATTTCCTCTACCAGCTACCTTTTCATGTATCTGATGACCTTTGTAGAAAAAAAATTGTTTAAATTACTTCTATTTACTATCTTCAGTTCCTCTCTTTTTAGACGAATCCAATCAGGTACTTATCCCACCCTTTCTAACAAAACTGTCTTGAAAAGGTCACTAATGCCCTCCATAGTGTTTAGTCCTCACCATACTAAGCCCATCAGCAGGCTTGGACATCATCAGTCATTTGGCTTTCAGGACTGCTAACCCCTGATTTTCCTCCCACCTCACTGGTCACTCCTGCTTTGTTCTCCCTTACCAGTTTCTCCTCATCTCCCTGACCATGAAATGTTTAGTTTTCTTTATCTACACTCACTCCCCTTATTGATCTTAGCCAGTCCCATTACTTTAAATATCATACATTTGCTAAATGATTTTGACATTTCTATCTCCACCCCAGCTTGCTCTTTTAAATCAAACTTGTATACCCAACTACCTACTCAACATCTTCACTTGGATTTCTAATCACAATATCAAATGTAACAAAACCAAAATAAAATTCCTGATCTTTTCCCACCCAGCTCATCCTGGCTCAAATCTGCTCCAACTACAACCTCTCCATTTCCACTGATGGATGGTACCTACATCTTACCTGTTGCTCAAGACAAACATCGTGGACTCATTCTTGACTTCTTTATCCTCCACGTCTCATATCCAATGTGCCAACAAGCAATTTCTGCTCCATCCTCAAAGAATAGCCAGGATAGTCATTTCTCATTATCTCACAGCTCCCACTATAGTCCTGCCTCCACCATATCTTCCCTGGGTTACCTCCACAACCTCCTCAATGGACCACTTGCTTCCTCTTGTCACCTGCTATGCTGATCTTCAGCAGAGCACTCAGGGTTATCCTACTACCTAAATCAGATCATGTCCCTCATCTGAAATCTAGCAATCTACTTCATTCCCATTTTCCAGACAAGAAAACAAAGACTTATGAAGGTTAAATAATTTGCTCAATTTTACACAGCTAGTATTTGGGGGTGCCAGGATTTAAATCAAGTCTGCCATTATATCACTGCCTAACTTAGCTTTGGGGGTTGTCCTCATCAAATGGTAGGATGGTATTTTGCAAATTAAAAGCTCTGTGTGACTGCAAGGTAATACTACCACCATTATCAACACAAGCTCCTGATATGGTAGTGCTGAATGAAGAAGGTTATCAATTATATTGAAATATTTTACCTAGAAAGGAAAAGCAAGAGTTTTCCCTCTAATACTTGAAAGAAAACCCAGACTGAGATCAACAATCCCGGATGAGTCTAACCCAGGAGAGGATCAACTTTGTGACTTACGCTGAAACAAGCAAGGAGGGACTGGGTAAAAATAGAAAAACCAGAAGGAATAGTGGCAGCCTGCACACAGCCCCCACCACCACCCCAACCACAAAACTCATGTGCAAGTCTGCAATATAATTTTCATCTTGGATGCCTTTCATATGGCTCTGCTCCCCATACCCAGCTCCATTCAGAGGATTAAAGAAGAGGGACAGACATGAGTAGCTAAAGAACCACAAAAATCTCTGTGAAACAGGGTTCTTGGTTTAAAATCACAGTGACAAGTTATGTGTACAGACATGCATAAAGCATGCATATGCTCACACACACGCACGCGTGCACACACACACACATACATGCTGCCTTAGACTAGCGATCCACACAGCATGCTACAGCCAGAAGTTTGGGGAGGAATTTTTAATAACAGCCCCTCCCAACCATGGAAATAAATAATGACAAGTTAGGGTGTCCTCAACCAGAGGAAGTCTTCAAGAGAGCACGACCTTTGAGGGATGTCTGCATTTTGCTACGGCAGTGCACTGTCAGATCTTATAAGGTGAAACTAAAGGGAATGCTGATATAGGAAAAGGAGGGCTAGTGCGGTGGCTCATGCCTACAATCCCAGCACTTTAGGAGGCTGAAGCAGGAGGATCGCTTGAGCCCACGAGTTTGAGACTAGCCTGGGCAACTTGGGGAGACCCCGTCTCAATAAAACAAAATTAAAAATTAGCCAGGTGTGGTCATGTGTGCCTGTAGTCCCAGCTACTTGAGAGGCTGAGGTGGGAGGATTACTTGAGCCCAGAAGATCGAGACTGCAGTGAGCCATGTTCAAGCCACTCTACTCCAGCCATGTTCAAGCCACTCTACTTCGAGACAGAGCAATACCCTGTCTCAAAATAAAAAAGGAAGTCCGGGTGCGGTGGCTCACGCCTGTAACCCCAGCACTTTGGAAGGCCGAGGCAGGCAGATCACAAAGTCAGGAGATCGAGACCATCCTGGCTAACACGGTGAAACCCCCTCTCTACTAAAACTACAAAAAATTAGCCAGGCGTGTTGGTGGGCGCCTGTAGTCCCAGCTACTCAGGAGGCTGAGGCAGGAAAATGGCGGCAACCTGGGGGGTGGAGCTTGCAGTGAGCTGAGATGGTGCCACTGCACTCAAGCCTGGGCGACAGTGTGAGACTCCATCTCAAAAAAAAAGAAAAAAAGAAAGAAAGAAGAAATAGGCCGGGCATGGTGACTCATGCCTGTAATCTCAGCACCTTGGAAGCCAAGGCGGGCGGATCACCTGAGGTCAGGAGTTCGAGACCAGCCTGGCCAAAATGATGAAGCCCTATCTCTACTAAAAATATAAAAAAAATTGGCCAGGCATGGTGGTGGACGTCTGTAATCCCAGTTACTCGGGAGCCTGAGGCAGAATTGGTTGAACCCAGGAGGCAGAGGTTGCAGTGAGTCGAGATTGAGCCATTGCACTCCAGCCTGGGCAACAAGAGTGAAACTCCATCTCAAAAAAAAAAAAAAAGAAATAAGA
>NW_016808313.1:401341-444142 GCF_001698545.2 Rhinopithecus bieti | reverse complement strand
AAAAAAAAAAAAAAAAAAAAAAAAAAAAAAAAAAAAAGGAAAAGAAGCCCCAGGAGTCCACCCCTTCCTTGCTTGGGACCTTCAGGTTCCAAGTTACAATTGCAAAAATAGGAAGTTGCAGACCTGTTCTTCCAAGTCAAAAGATAAGGCCAGAGGCTTATCTTGCTGGTTCCAAGAGAAACACCTGCCTCTATCATTCAGTGACTGGCAGATTACCTAGAGCCAGGCACAAGGGCAGGGAGCCTTTTGTCTTTTGGCAAAGGAAGAGGCAAAGGAGTTCTTGTGGAGTTCCCTTTCAAAAGGCTTGTAGACACTGCCCTAGTCATCCAGGAAGAAGAGACTTCTCTGTCACTCAAACGCGAGTGCCTCTCTGAGCCCTGCACGTCTTTCCACTGTGAACAGGGAGCCATACACACTGGCATCAACCTCCATTGCACTGTACCAACAAGAGCTACCCTGGAAAAACACCTCGTCATTGTTATTGTCATTGAAATGTATTGTTATCTAGACTTCAGTCATGGGCTGAATCCCTCCAAGAACAGGTCAGTACCTTACCTTCATGAAGAAAACTATTCCTTTCCCAAACTGCATGAGATGGGCAGAGAGAAAGGGCATAAACAAAACCCATACAACAGCTTCACCAACCAGGAAACAACTTAAAGCTCATGACCAACTAATTTATAGGCACAACTGGGAGAAATATGACTTTTCATAGCACCTCCCACAAAGGGACACAAAGATCCTTATAATTAGTAAATAGTGAAAAAGGTAATTGGGGAACCTAAATGATTGATTATTTAAGGAAGGGGTTTTATTCATATAAACAACAAATGTTTACTGGGTGCCCATGATTCTAGCTGCTAATATTGAGGTACTATTCCAGGTTCTAGGAATGTAACAGTAAACACACTAGGGGAAAATCCTTGACCTTGGAGTTTACATTTGATAGAAAACAAATAGGCACCAATGAAATGTCAGATGAGTGCAATGGATGAAAATGAAGGAGTAAAGAAGGATGAGAAGTGCCAGGTCTGTGGGAGTTATAATTTTCCCTGGATAACTGATGTTAAAGCAAAGATCTGAAGGAGCTGATAAGGAATTAGCCTTATCAATATCTGTGGGAAGAGCATTCTAGGCAGAGAAAACAGCAGGAGCAGAAGCCCTGAGGTAGAAGTAGGACCAGCATTTTGGACAAATAGTAGAGTGCACTGTGGCTGCGGCAAAGATGGGGCAAAGGAAAGAGAGGTAAGAGCTAAGATTAGAGAATTCACAAGGGAAAGTCTGGATAGGTCAGAGAAGCCTTGTAGATCACAGGGAGGACTTCAACTTTTTCTCTGGAAACCAGGGGAGGGCGTTTTGCAAAGAAGCGACATGCTGGATGAACTAATTATCTTTCCTTCTCTTTCTTTCTTTCTTTCTTTCTTTCTTTCTTTCTTTCTTTCTTTCTTTCTTTCTTTCTTTCTTTCTTTCTTTCTCTCTCTTTCTCTCTCTCTCTGTCTCTCTTTCTTTCTCTTTTCCTTCCTTCCTTCCTTTATTTATTGAGGTGAAATTCATAGATTTCAAAGGGAACAATTCTATGATATTCAGTACATTCACAATGTAGTACAACTACCACCTCTGTCTAGTTCCAAAACATTTCCATCATTTCCACATAAAACCCTTTTCCCATTGAGCAGTTTCCCCCCATTTTCCTTGTCGTCAAACATGGGCCACCACCAATCTGAGTTCTGTCTCTACTGATATACCTGATCTGGATATTTTTATATACATTTAATCATATAATATGTGGCCTTTTGTGCCTATCTTCTTTCACCTAGCATAATGTTTTCTAGGTTCATTGCATTCAGTAGCATATATCGAGGTACATGTGTTCAGTAGCATGTGTCAATACTCCATTTTTTATGGCTAAATAATATTCCATTGTATGATAGACCACATTTTGTTTATCCAATCAATCATCCATTCATGCACATTTGTGCTGTTTCCACCTTTTGTGGTGAATAGTGCTGCTATGCACCTGTGTGCTTATGTAGTTATCTGAATGCCTGTTTTCAATTCTTTCATCCTATACCTAGGATAAAGTTTTAATGGAATCACTATCACTGCTGTGTTGAGAGATACTTGTGGGGAGGATAAGAACAGAAGGAAGAAAGCCAGTGAGAAAGCTATTGAAATACTCCAGGTAAGAGATGACAGAGACTGAGAAGACACTAGGGAGAAAGCAGGAAAGTGAAGTGGAAACCAACTGAAGTGAATATTTCAAGGGAACAGGAATAATGAAACCCACCAAAGGTTGCTGACAGATCAAGTGAGATGATGACTGAGCACTGGCAGTGGAACTCAGTACTGGGGAGGTCAGTGAAGGGGACATGGCTAGGGAGAAAGCCTCAGTGGAATGAGAGGACATGGTGACCCAGAGTAAACATCTCTTTGAAAGAGTTTTACTAAAGAACACAGAGAAATTGAGTGACAGACAGAGGGGGATCTAGGGTCAAAAGATTGTTTTTTAATGGGAGTAATTATAGAATGTTTGCTGATAAGAATAATTTTGTACTAGAGAAATCTTAAGGATGTAGGAGGGAAGTGGGGGAGGAGTACCGGAGTGACATTCCACAAGTAAATGAGAGGGAGATCAGAGGGGAGCTAGGACACTTGTGGAGTGAGTGTTGGCCTTAATTTAGAGCAAGTAAAGACTCCTAGATGCTCTAGGCAGAATTCTGGGAAACTCATATTGGAAAGAGCCTAAAGTCTGGACCACTCTGGATTATTTGATCTAATAACGAGGGAAGCCAAGTTTAAGCCAAAATATTGCATAAACGAAAGCACTCATATTTGACTGTATAATATACTAAATAATTTTGCTATGCCACATATTTACTCTTCTCACGATGTTTTGGGACCAGTGTTAAAGCATAGTTCATGAATGGTGAAGCAGATGGCTCAGGAGTGAACACACTGACTGGATAAACTAAGCCCTGCACCTCAAACCACATGCATGATGTTGAGGCCTTAGGAATGGCACTGAGAGATGCTGTTACCAAGATCACTAATAAATATTCCCACCTCTAATGCCAATACGTACACATAGTGAGTAAGATGGAGGTATGTTTAAAATATCTTTTTCTAGTATTTAAGGGCAGCTATGGTATAGCAGAAAGAGCACTGAAAGGTCTGGATTCAAGGTCCCATTTTACCACTTATTAGCTGTGTGACCTTAGTCAAGGTAATTAACTTCTCTGAGCCTGAATTTCTTCAACTGTAAAATGGGCTTAGTGACACCCATGCACCAATCAACAGCAGCAAATGAGGAGATATCTCTAAAAGCAGTTTCTAAAGTAGTACACGGTTATCCAGATAGTCAGGCTTTAGCTGTCTAAATGTGCTTCACATTGTTATGAAAATTGTTGAAAGCCATTGCAAAGACCATATGACAGGCAACATAAAAATCTTCAAAAGCGGAGCTACACTTTCTATGCACTGGAAACAAAGCCAAGGAATAGGACAGAGTATGTGGCCTCTTCCAGAGTTTAGACTCATTACTTCATCCCTGGCTAGGCCTCCAAAGGCCCACCAAGAGATACCCAGAGATGGATTTCCTGTTTCACCACTTACTCCCATCACCTCACCAAGCACATTTCAGTCCCTTGGAGGCTCTGGGACAAAAGAGGGTGAGATAATGAGTTTAGACTCTCAATTTGGAGACTACCACCAGAGGGTGTTATCTCTCCCAGTGCAGACAGCAGGGCTGCTTAGAATATCCTGCTGAGAATCAGTTCCCCTAAGGTTTGTTTGCACAGAGCCTGCATTTCCATCCTCATAATAGACACTGCAGATCAGAGTTCAGCAAACTAATAGAATAAATGCAGGAATTGCCCCTGCACCAAAAGATACCAGAATTTCAACTGCACTATACACCTCCCCTGGTGTCCCTTTAGATCAACCCTGTCCAATAGAACTTCTTGCGATGATGAAAATGTCTTAGTTCAACCATTGTGGAAGACAGTGTGGAGATTCCTCAAAGTCTTAGAACCAGAAATACCATTTGACGCAGCAACTCCATTACTGGGTATATACCCAAAGGAATGTAAATAATCCTATTATAAAGATACATGCATGCCTATGTTCATTGCAGTACTATTCACAATAGCAAAGACATGGAATCAACCCAATGCCCATCAATGGTAGATTGGATTAAAAAAATGTGGTACATATACACCATGGAATACAACGCAGCCATAAAAGGAATGAGATCATGTCCTTTGCAGGGACATGGATGAAGCCACTATTCTCAGCAAACTGATGCAGGAACAGAAAACCAAACACTGCATGTTCTCNTTGACGCAGCAACTCCATTACTGGGTATATACCCAAAGGAATGTAAATAATCCTATTATAAAGATACATGCATGCCTATGTTCATTGCAGTACTATTCACAATAGCAAAGACATGGAATCAACCCAATGCCCATCAATGGTAGATTGGATTAAAAAAATGTGGTACATATACACCATGGAATACAACGCAGCCATAAAAAGGAATGAGATCATGTCCTTTGCAGGGACATGGATGAAGCCACTATTCTCAGCAAACTGATGCAGGAACAGAAAACCAAACACTGCATGTTCTCACAAGTGGGAGCTGAACAATGAGAACACATGGACACAGGGAGGGGAACAACACTTACTGGGGCCTATGGGAGGAGAGTCAGTGAGGGAGAGTATTAGGGAAAAGAGTTAATGAATGCTGGGCTTAATGCCCGGGTGATGGGTTGATAGGTGCAGCAAACCACTGTTGCACACGCTTACCTATGTAACAAACCTGCACATCCTGCACATGTACTCCAGAACTTTAAAAAACATACATTTAAAAAAAGAAAGAAAATGTCCTCTATCTGTGCTATCCACACATGGTAGCCATAAGCCAAGTTTATATGCTCCTGGAGAAAAAGTACTAAGATGGCTTAAAGTAAGACCAAAGTAGGAAAGTGAAGACTTTGGTACATTCTTATAGACAGGCTTATCCTGCCCCCACCTACCTGGCATGGCTCTGTCCTCTCCACCAGCCTAAATCCTTCCCAGCCCTCAAGGGTCAGCTCAAGGCTCATACCCCCCAGAAGATCATCTATGGCTATCCAATTCTGTGTCTCATGTGGGTACACTGAAAACAAAGGCTAGAGAAATTTGGAGACACGGGAACTCCCGTGGGGGCAATCAAGGAAGTATTCTGAAGGGAAATGATAACTTAAATGGGAGCCTTAAATAATAAGAATCTGAGCAGGCCAAGTTATATGTTCAGACAAGCCAAGTGGAGACCCTAGAGTGAGCAAGGGTGTACAGGCCAAAAGCCACTCAAGGTGTGTCAAACAGTTAGAAAATGAACCAGCTTGACTGATACCTCTTTGGCAGAGGGCAGTATCAGGATATTTTAGAAAATTCTCATTTCCTGCCAGATTTGAGGTTGGTTTGAGTGGGGTGGAGGAGGGCCTTGAGTGCTGACTTCAGTCTCTATTTTATAGGAAATGGGGAGTCTTAACACATTTTTTAGCATAAGGATAACTTGAGCAAAGAACACTGTGCGAAAAATACTCTGTTAGGGCCAGCACACAGGACAGATGGGAAAGAATCCTGGAAAAGTGTGGACCACTGGGATCCTGTATCCCAATGCCTTTCATTTCTCAGGAATGACTTCTCCTTTTCTGATGGTTTCAAGCATCACAGTGACAATTTCCTTTTCCAACAGCAGAGCTGCACTGCAACAGACACTGTTGGCGACCTTCCCAACAGCCATTTCCCTCCCAATCACCACTTTCTAGCCTGCAAAGAGAACCCTGACTTTGTTAGGTAGCAATATTTCCCACCCCAGGGATGAGTCCTAATTTATCCTAGCCAGACCAACCCATCTCTTTCACCTTTGCCAGTGCTAGCCTTGGGGAAGACACATGGTCCAGCTATGGCCAAAGAGAAATAAGGGCAAGTCTGCTAAGAAAGAATTTTTTCCTCTGTGAGTAAGAAGCAAACAATGCAGAACCCCCAGGTCCTGGACCATTCCTTCACACTTTGGACCCTGTCCTATGAGGATGAGAAGCCATTATGCAGGTATTAGGTGGCAAACTGGACAATGATACCAACATCCCAAAGATAGAGGGTAGGAATTTAGAGAGAGGCTGGATCCCTGATGACATTGTTGAACTGCCAAACCAACACAGTATCACATGCCTCCAAACCTCAGGTTTAGTAAAATAAGGTCTCCTATTGGTTTAAGCCTCTGTTCATTTAGTTTTGTGTTAGTTGAAGCCCAAAACCTACTAAACTCATATAGTTCACCTGGGATTTGGCCACAGAGCTGATCTGTGATTCCTATTCCTAGAGCTAATCAAAGTACATGGATCCTGCAGGACTTCCCTGCAGTTGAGGGTGCAGTGGACCAACAGCACAGGTCTTGGGCAGTGGCCAAGACTGAGAAGCAACAGTCACCAAGGCTAGAGGCTGCTGATCCCCATCATAATGGGAAGAAAGCCACACTCTTCCCTTACTGCTGGGCAGGTAGAAACACCCGGCAGAAGGAGGATGTGCCAAGCCAGAGGAAAGGCTCAGGGCCCCAGCTGACTCATCTAGGACCACACTGCCCACCAAGGGGCTTGGTGCTCCAAACTGAGAAGAAAGATCCCTGCTATCAGCTAGGCCCAGGGCATGACAAGCTGGATGCATTCCCTGCCAGATCCTCACTGCCTATCATACTTTACGAACACAAAAACAAATTCCACCATATGTTAAAGTTAATTGCAAACATTTGCTGCTGAAGAGAGCTCCATTTCTTAAGAGTCCACAGAGATCTGTTTACACTGGTGGTTGAAGCATCAACCACCCTCATTCACTCATTGAAAGCAGCAGGGCAAAGTAAGGGTGGCAACCAAGTGGTGCAAGAGACCTTCACTACTTCCTTCCCTGCTTTCCCCTTCAGTCTGTTTCCACCTCGACTGGGTCCAAACAAGTGCACATTCCAGGCCCAAGGGTGTGCACCCATCTATCAACACAGAACGACGACCATAGTGGAGATTTGGGAGGACCAGGGCTGTGGGGGCAGGGAGAGATGATGTCAGGAAAGTGTGGAAGGAAGAGGATGAACGGAAGTCTGCTGGCTGTGTTTCATTGCCCAGCGAGTGCTGAAATAAGAGCCACAGAGAAACCCAGTAGCTCCAGAGTACCCATAGCAGTCAGGGTGGTTTGCTACGGGTCTGCGTAAGGTCTATGAGCAATAGTTATTGATGGTGTGGTTTAGTGAGGGTAAACCTGGGGCTAACAAGGCCCTCAGCTTAGAATGCAGCCTGGAGAAGTCCCCAGACAACATAGTTAGCTGGAAGGAAGGAAGGACTTAGATCTCCATGAAAATTCTTCTTTGGACCACAGAGGGGCATTAATAAGCACATCCCTGGCAGCATGAAAGGGAAGTAGGAGCCTGTGCATTTCCTCCACATTCCATATTCCCATCTGTCCCAGGAGAAGCATTCATGGTTTGAATTTGCACCAACCCAGCTGGAGATATAAATTGGGAGGAGCTCTAAGTGCTCTCTTGGCTCAGGTAAGAGCACTACTGAGGACATCTCTGGAGTAATTCCTTGAACTGCTCTTTGGGCAAGTGCAGATGTGTTGTGTCTGACTGACAGAGAACTCTTTCTGAGCAACCACTTGGAGAAGGAATATCTGATGCCAGCATAGTCACTGAATGACCTGTCATGACTTGGGCCTCATACTCCAAGCCCTTCCAAGAAGTGACTAGCATGTGTAGTCTGCAGAAGGGGGCTCACTTGGCCATCTTCTCAAGCAACCCAATATCCCTCAGTAGGCACCTCCTAACGGCAAGTCCCAAGACACACAGTCTGCATCCATACAAAGCCCATTCACACAGCCAATTCACACAGGCAACTCGAAGGAGAAAACAATCTGTCAAGAAAGTCAGGTGAACCAACTAGGAACCCCTTGGAGCCTTCCACTGAGACCTCACTTTCCCATCTGGGCTCCTGTATATTGAGCACTTACCTTGTTTTGTCTCCTTAGATATGAATCTTGCCCCCCCTCCACTGAACACAATTCAGAACTTTATTATATGCCATCTTATTTGTAATAAACAAATATTTATGAAGCATCCACTGTATCAAGTTCCCCCATGCTATGGGTATCACAAAAACATATATTGTCCTTACCAAGATAAATCTAACGTTTAGCTGGAGGTGCAAAGCATTTACATGAAAAAAACTAAGTGACAATACAAGATTTAGGTGAGAGTTCAAGATGACGGTGCAAGAGGACATTTAATGAAGGCCAACTACAAATCAGGCATCCGTGGGAGGGCATACAGGACCATGGGGAGCTGCCACAAGTAGTGCCCAGTGAGGACAAGAGATGTGGCCATCATCATGCTCACCAACCCTTACATGCCCAAGACATTCCTCAAGCTGCTAGACTACATCATTCATTCCTCGCAGCCATCCTTTGAGTCAAACACAATTGTCATCCCTGCTTTACAGATTAGGAAATTGGGTATGCAGAGGTTGGGTGACCATATAATCTCATCTTAGCTTGACTGTAATGCATCTGTCCTGGGTCCTGGGCAGTGCACACCTGCCTGGGTTTCTGGAATGACTTATTCTCTCCTCTCTACCTTTCAGGTCCAATTATGGCCTTCCTTGGCCACCCCTGCCCATTGCCAATACCTCTACACACATATATATTTGCACTTTAATCTTTGTATTCAAGGAATATTCTACACATCTACTCTGGTTTATGTTACAATATTTATAAATATTGTTTATATTTGCCACCCTCACTACATTGTGTCTCTAGAGGAACCCATTCATTTTTGTACCCCCAGAACATAGTATAGTACTTAGTATACAGTAGGTACTTAATAAATGTTGGCCAGATTGATTTAGATTGGAATGAATTGAACTAATTTGGGGTTTCGGTTTTTGGGCATAGAAGTCAGGACTTATTGCTGATTCTGAGAGCTAAGGAATGACCAAACAGCCCTTAGCTAATCCACCTTCCCAGTACTGGCCTCCAGGAGTAAATACTCACTGCAGTGAGTATTTACTGCAGATATCAGAAGTGGCAGTGGGACTGATGGATGGCCACCACCATCATAAAGAGCTGTGGGATGCAGTCTCCAGCCTCAGCCTCAGGGCTGCTATGTCCCTTGAAACTTTATGGCATCGTTGCCATGGTGGTCACGGATGTAACGTGCCATGAAGGTAAAACATGAAATTTCCCTAGAGGTGAAACA
Organism: Rhinopithecus bieti; assembly: GCF_001698545.2. Classification (NCBI taxonomy): domain Eukaryota; kingdom Metazoa; phylum Chordata; class Mammalia; order Primates; family Cercopithecidae; genus Rhinopithecus; species Rhinopithecus bieti. The sequence goes on along the minus strand of NW_016808313.1, from coordinate 434,862 downwards.
CTGGTGGGAACCCATTCACAGGAAACCCTGAGCTACTTAACCTCTCTGAGCCTCAGTTTCCCCATCTGTAAAATGGAAATAATAACACTTACCTCATAAGGTAGTTGAGAGGATTAAATACAATAAAGCCCAGTGACTGACACATAGTAGGCGCTCAATAATTGGTAGTAATTCCCATTTTCTCACCTGTTTGAGGGAATATGAGTTCTAGCATGATTTCATTTTGCCAGGTTGAATTTTTTTTGGTCTTATTTTAATTTTTAATTTAAATACAGGATTCATAGGTTCATAGGAGCTCTGGAGTTAATGACAAAAGGAACCCTATGGTTTCCAGTAAATGAGGCTTCCCATTGATCAAACACAGCCAGACTGACATCTGAAATTGCCCCTGAAGTGCACAGAACTCAATTCTTCCCAACTTCACAGCACCCAACAGCCCCGAGTCCTAGGCTGGAGCCTCTATCAAGCAAGTAATTTGCTTCTGGGTCCCTCCAGGCACTTGTTTGACTTTGCTGATTAATACATTAATGGCAGTTATTCATTAGCAAGTGTGAACAACACCCCCCAATAAGCAGCAGTCTGGGCTTTGTTGGAGAGCCCACTACAACTGCTCATTCGCATTTGTGGGAAACATCCCAACAAAAATACCAAAGGCTATCACACTAAATCTGACTGGGGTGACAGAGGTTTACGTACTTCCAGGTAACTTCTAGTCATCTCCCAATATTCATATACCCTTCCTTCCCATATACCCTTACTGGGTCCCCCTCAACTACCTTCTGTTGCCCCCCATCATATCCAGTTCCTTGGCAAAACCCCCTTCCTTCTTTTCTATAGCAAATCCATTCATCAAACATGAAGTAATCCTTCTCTAGGGAAGAAGAGCTGCTGAGTCACTCTTGGGATGGGAAGGGGGCTGGTAGAGGGGAGGAGGCAGATGCAAGGGGAGAAAAAAATATAGGGATGAAAATGTGTAGCATACAGGAAAGACAACTGGTAGGACTGTGCTCTCATGCCTCTGGTTTCTAGAACTTTTATGGCACTGGGGTGTGTGTGTGTGTGTGTGTGTGTGTGTGTCTTCCTCCCTGTGAGTTTGAACACCAGCCAACTCAGAGAATGAGAGCAGACTGGGGCTAGGCAAGGAGACGGCCACAACTGTGTTTGGGAATGTCACTGAGTTTTCACAAAGGAAAACTGGAGTGTGAGTGATGGGGCGCACACATCCGAGAGGCTGGCAGGAGGAAGAGGGGGAGGGGCCCGAGATGTCTTGAAGAAAGGAAAAAGCAAGTGTGCCCCTTCAGAGTGCATCATCCCTGGCTACAATCCTGAGAATATATTTTCTGATTCTTCTTGGCAAACTTCAACTCCTGGATCACCGCATATTTTGGCAAAGCCTCTCTACCTTTTCCTGCTCATTGACCAATCAATTGATTGATAGAGAGGTCTTGAATGCTGAGACAAGCTCCTCCTTGTCTGATACTGACAGCCTGCTGGGATTTTAAAAACAGACCCCTGAGGATGAAGAGCTCTTTAAACATAAAAAGATTCCAGCTGAGGCAGCCGTCTCTCCACCCTCACCCTTCCTATCTTTGGCAAAGCCCTATCTTTGGCAAAGCTCGGGCAGAAACATGTAGCTATAGGTACCAGGCAGAATCAGCACATGCAATCCTGACGATTGATAGCAATTCTCATTTCCAGCCTCAGGAGAATGAACAGCCAGTAGCCCTACAACCGTATGCTCCAAGCCAGGGTGAACACAGTACTCAAAGATTGAGGTTATAATCACCCTGTTCTGACTGGGCCACTAAAGTCACGTTGGACAGTGCTATACTACACGATGCAGCACTTGTAAAGAAAAGCAAAAAAAAAAAAAAAAAAAAAAAAAAAATTGTGTAAGTGCGGCTGATGTTCATCTTTCTTGGAAGAAGTAAACTCAGACCTGAAGAGAGGAGTTGGGGGAAAAAAAGCATACACAGGAAATTAAGAAGGAGGATAGCATTATTAGTAAGATAACACATGCGAACACACTTTATGAGGTGCATAGGAACTCTGTACATGTAATTGGATATTGTTATCATTATTGCTGATAACTCCAACTTACAGGAGGGGAAACAGGGCTTTGAACAGTAAAGAGATACAGAGAGGTAAAGGGAGGAACTCACCTGAGCCCAAGATTTGGGCTCTGAAGACTGCCATCAGCCAAATGTAAGGCATGCCACAATCGTGTCAATAACTATTAGCAGCTTCAAGAGAGGGAACAATTGAGCAGTAGAAGCTACATGCAGGGTGCAAGAGTACAACAGCTCTGGGGACTTCCATTTGACTATTTGCCACAGGAATGGTGAGTGCCCAAGAAATGAATTTGCATAGGTTTGTTGGTGAAAGGTGCACATAAGGAGGGTACAGCAAGTTTACTGGGCTAGTGGGACTGCAAATGCAAGGTGAGCCAGAGTAGGAAGACACTGGCCATAGAAGGTGGGGGGTCAGAAAGGCTCTGTGAGTGGCATGTCCACTCAATGAAGTTGTCTTGGCATCGTCCCACCTCCTCACTCTCCGCCAGGGCTCACTACCAGGAGCGCCAGCTTCCAGAAGACATCTCTGCCAAATCCCCCCCCTTGGGAAGGGGCATTCCAGGGCTGTGCAGGAATCTGGGAGACTGTTCAGGGGTCACAGAGTATTCCAATATCACTCACTGGGTCTTCCCTCATTTGACACTCTCTCTCTCCATGGGCAAATGTATGTTAGTGTCAGAGACAGATTTATCCTGAGTTGTCACTACACCATATAAATCATGGAAAGCACCTGACTGCCAGGAAAACCCAAGTCTGCCTTTGCTCTACCAACCCTCTCTGGGCCTCAGATTCCTGGAATCCTCTGCTCTATCAGGGCTGGCCACGGGCAGGTCTGATCCTTCTGTTGAAAGTACTCCAGCCTCAACCCCTACAGCTCCACACAGCACCTAAAATGCCTGCTGCTAAAATAGCAGAGAAGGGAAGGTGGGGATCTGGTGTCATTTGGGGCAAGAAGAATGAGGCTTCTTTCATTTTGCTGGGTGACATAAATGAAGAAATAAAGTGGAGTTCTTATCTAGGGGACTCTATGGTTGAGCATCCGGGGGGTCTATGGACCCCCAGAAATTATATGGCTTTATGTGTTTTTATGTGAACTTCTGAGAATAACTATAGTTGTAACAGCCAATACTGTGTGCTAGTTGCTATTCTAAGAACTTAATACATATCAGCTAATTTAATCCTTGGATAGGAGATATAAATTGTTTTTAACCTCTATTTTAAAATGAGGAAATGGAGGTACCAAGACACTAAATAACTTGGCCAAGGTCACAAAGCTAATAAGTGGCAGAGCCAGAATTCAAACTCAGGCCACTTGACTCCAGAGCTCCTGCTCATAACCACCTTGACGTCCTGTCCCAGTTTACTTCATATTCTCAGAGAGGTCCATGACCTCACAAACTTGAACTGTCACGAAGACATCTTGCTATCAACATCTAGTGCATGGCTATGACTTACTCATCTTTGTACACTGAAAATCAAAAGCTGTGTCTGGCACATGCTCCCGTAGCTCAGCAGCTACTCCAGGAAAAAATGAAGAGCTTCCAGAATCTAAGCTCCCTCTTTGACAGCTTTCCTCTTTCTTTTGGAGTAACCTCTTTCTCACATTCTCTCACTACTTGGCACTGAGTACATGCTGCCAAGTTCCTAATCAAACACTGGATTTCCACTGCCACAGGTTTTTTATTTCCTTCCCGCCTGCTGCATTCTCTCCTCTCTCTTCCCCATCTTTGTCTTATCTGCAGTCTTTCTGAACCACACTTGCTCCATAAACCCCGGGGACAGCCCACAACCACCTTCTTCAGGTCTACCTCCTAGTTTGAGTGGCAGTTGTACAGGAGGTGGCAGGACTGAAATTCAGCACACCTTTTCCTCCAGGGGACTGCAAGGCCTCAGGCACAGCACAGCAAAAGCCTACTTCTCACCCAGAGAAAACTCACCTGCCAGGAAGCCACTCAAAGAGGTTGACAGGGTGGAATTGGAACATTAACCCTACACCCAGTGCTGCTGAGGTCCCAGAAGGCTGAGAGAAGGTACAGGGAAGGACCCCGCAAGGGCCAGGGGCTGAGGGTCAGACTTGTTATACAATACCCTGAGGGAACCTCAGCCCAGGAGGGCACCAGGCAAGAGCTGCTCTGCATCAAAGAAGGTAGGCTTCTCTCTGTTCATGGGGACATTTTCTGGAATTTTGGAGGAGTCCAAAATTTGAAGTTAAACTTCTACTGCCAGCTGTATATAGCCTGTGAGCATTCAATACATTTTCCCTCATCAATGAGTTCCAGAATAGAATTATGAGCCTTTTCACTTTGGATTGCAAACTTACGAAACCTGTCCAATAAAGTCTGAAATCTGTTATCCTTTGCAGGGGCTCCTGTGATTGTGAGAAATAAGTGGATGGAGACTTCATCCAGTGGGAAGAGGCCTCGTCCCCAATAACTGCCTCTGCGGTCAGCAAGCACAGGCCTCAAGTTTGTTTCCTGTTCCAGGTGACCTTGGAAGAAGCACCAGAGTGCCCAGTTCAGCACCCTCTTTGCAATAACGCTCAGAGTTAGGCATTTCCAGGACTAAAATTCATTGTATTAATTTTCCCTCTTACAGACTTTTCTACAGCAAGGGAACCTGAGAGAAGATCCAAGAGAGAAACTGGCATTAATTCCATCTACAATGCCATCTGCCCTCAAGAGAGAAGGATGGTGCTAATGCTTGACTCTGTCCTCTCTGTCTGGGAAGCTCAGCTTCCTTATGCCTCAGTTTCCCCTTCAGTTAAATGGGGCTGATGCTGCCTGTCCAGAACAACATTATTCATTTGAGTATATCTAGGGCTACAGAAATGGCACAGGGCAAACTTATCCTGCTATTAGTGACTCGATAATCACAAAAATAATTTGTATTATTAGTTCCGACAAATGGCCACCGTTTGGGCTTATGTGGCAGTGTCTCTCCACATCAATAAACATATCAACTGCCCCAAAGATTCTCAAGTGGGGATTTTGTGGGGAGGGCTTGAGTGAGTCGTTTACATGACCCTTTTCCATCTCGTGGTCCCCCTCTCCCTGGGGCGGGCAAGTGCTCGTTTTACTGCCTGGCAACCAGACTGGGACTAAGCTCGCTAAAATATGAGTGTGTTTTTGGCTGGAGTACCAGAGAGCCTGCAGTCCTACGGAGAGAGAAAAATTGAACACACCAGGCCGTGGCTCCAGAAAGGGGAAGAATTAGGCTTCACACCGAGCAGGCTGAACCATGGCATTCTTTAGATAATGCTTAACAAACCCCCAAACAAAGGCAGCCAACTTAGCTGCATGTTCGTAAAATGTATTCTCAGCAGATTCGGGCTTATTGAAGCACTGACTTGCTTTGCAGCCAGGGTCCCCATCCTAAGCTTCCCGTTTTTCCGTACTGCTCCCCTTGTCTAAATTCCTACAGATTCTGCCAATCAGAATTCCTCACCTCAGGCTCAGGGAGGCTTAGCAACCAAGGTAAATGGTGGTGCTTTTAAATTTGATCCTAACCCTTAAAAACAACTGTCTCCCACCCCAAAGTACCCCACCCTGATGAGCCATCATCTGAAGCCAGCCCTCTTCAGTGGGCTGAGGGCTGACTTCTTAAAGATGAAGGGGAGCGTTCAGGGATTCACCTCTATGTCTCACCATTGTGACACTTCGCATATTTATTCAATGTTGTATTAGACTGTATTTCTACAGTCCCAACAACTCAACTTGAGGAATTTTCTTTGGCTTTGCGACCATCACTGTTATTTTCTAAACAATAGTTATCATTAGTGCTATTAGTATTCATGCACCCATACAGAAAGCCAGCTTGATAAACTAGTAGGCATGCATTTGTGGTTTAGTCTGGTTTTCTATTGCATAAGGTGTAATACTAGGTAGAAGTGGCAAAATTATGGAAGCAGACTTATATATCTGGAGCCAAACACAAACAGTACTGAACTTTATTATTACTCAATGCAGCTTCCACTCTTTTTTACCACCCCACCCCCACTGCATGGTATCCCAGTGATCCCTTACTCAAATTCCCCAGGATCTGTGCATTGGATGGGGCCTTTGTAACAGTCAATGGGGGCAGAAACTTAAGGTCTAGAGACCAGATTATGATCCTGATGGATACACTATTTACAAATTTATTGAGATCAACTCATTTTCTGCAGAAGGTGGCACCACCCCACCCCAGAACATAGAGAAGTAGTCTGGTGGCTGGAGTCCCACTGACACTCTTTGCTAAATCTGTGACCTCAAGCAAGATTCTGTGTTAGGAACCTTCTGCCCTATAAAATGAGAAAAACAATTCCTCTCATTCAGGAGTGAATAGGAAAAGGAGTAGAAGGCACTTTTAGTGCCTCTGAGAAAAAAAAGCAGAAATGCAAGACATTAAGCTTTCTGAAAAATTTCCAGGACTATTTAGTTCTTGAATTTCCTACATGTGACCACCTTAAATCTTTGTCTCCCACTGAAAAGTATCAGCTGAGCTGGCATACCCAGCTCTAAAGCACAGACCAGGGCTTCCATCGGGATTAGGAGCAAAGTCTCCTTGGACCTGTGACCTAAATGTTCTTCAGTTCAGGTCTGGTAGATTTAAGTGGTGATCACTGCAAACATGGAGACCAGGAAACACATTGAGCATGGAGTTTAGCAATCAAGTCCAGCTCCAACCCCAGGAGACTGAAGAGACTCCAGGATTTCTGGAGGTGAAGATGAGGGAGCTTGCACTGGAGGAAAGGTTTCAGGCTGACCATAGGCAGAGAGGAAAGCAGGTTTTATGAATGATGGCTGCAACTGTATGCAGGAGATCAATGTGTGCATTTATGTGTAAACAGCGACTGTTTGCTAAAGACTGCCCACTTAGCCAACTGTACACACAGGCAATAGTGTGTTTGTGTGTGTGTGTGTGTGTGAAGCCACAATGCACTGGCCTTTCAAAATGAAGCTATATAGCTTAGCATATTGCTAAATGTCCAGAAAGTTATCTGTTGACTGGCCAGCAATTCTGATGACTTTTAGATTATCCATATGATTTTTCCCCAGAGATGGCAATGAGTTTTCACTGATAAATCAATTTCTTACTTAGCTCTCTTGTGATCAATGACCACCAGTTGTGAAATGGTCAACTGTGGTTAGGAGCACAGATACCTCAGACAACAGGGAGAAGGAAATACATTGGCATGTGCCAGACCTCAGACTACAGCCTTGCTACTCTGCTTCCTGTTGGGCACTGACCCCTGGGCCCCAGGCTTGTGTTTCTTCCTTCTCCACACTATCTGCCCAGGTCATCCATTCAGCCTCACGGTTTTCAATACTAGCTATAACCTGATAAATCCCAAATCTCTATCTCTAGTCACTCTTCTAAATTCCAAACTCATGCTATCCAATTGCCTCTTTGACATCGCCACCTGGATATATAGTCACCCTTCAGCATTCTCAAGGGTTTGGCTCCAGAAGCCCCTCGGACACCAAAACTCTCAGGTGCTTAAGTCCCTGATATAAAATGTAGTATGTGCATGTAACCTATGCACACCCTTCTGTATACTTTAATTCTTCTCTAGGTTACTTATAATACCTAACACAACATAAATGCTATGTCAATAGTTGTTATACAATATTGTTTTAAAATTTTTATTATTTTTATTGTATTGTTATTTTCTAAAAATATTTTCAACGCATGGTTGGTTGAATCTATTGATGCAGAACCTGCGGCTCTGGAACCCTCAGATATGGAGGCCAACTTTATGACACATATATAAGCTTCACATGGCCATGCAGAACCCTTTACTATGCCTCCATCCATGCTTCCACTCATTCACATGGCAGTTAGTAGGGTCTCCATCTACCTAGGAGTCACCTTTGGTTCCTGTCTACCCCTCACCCCACTTGTAAGTCTTCAACCAGCCCTGCTAGGCCTCCAAGTCATGTACGGAGTTCCTGCACTTCTCACTATCTCCACTGCCACCTCCATCCCTTGCCTTCGTAAACTGGCACAAGGCAGTCAGAGTAATCTTTTTAAAATGTAAATCATCAGTCCTCAGTGTAAAGCTTTCCAGTGGTTTTCTAATGGATTCAGAAGAAAAACCCAAACCTCTACTCTGACTTACAAAACATATTCCAGTTTGATTCTCACCACTGTCTCCAACCCCAAGTCACATACACTCTTTCATTCAGCTCCAGCGCATCGATTTCTTTCCATGCCTCAACTACAGTCATAAGCTGAATAAAGACTTTAGTCAATGACAGACTGTGTAGACAATGGTGGACAATATTATACCATATTTTTACTGTCCCTTTTCTATGTTTAGATATGCTTAGATACACAAATACTTGCCACAGTGTTAAAACTGCCTACAGTGTTCAGTACAGTCACATCCTGTACAGGTTTGTAACCTAGAAGCAATAGGTTCTACCATACAGCCTAAATGTGTAGTAGCAGGCTACACCTTAGGTTTGAGTAAGTACAATCTGTGATGTTCACATGACAGAATCTCCTAACAACAGATCTCTCAGAATGAATCCCAGTCATTAAGTAACACATGACTGTATTTCAAGCTCATTTTCAACATAAAGCTTTTCACCGGTCAAATGTTCTGCCTGGAACCTCCTCCTCCTCTTCTTTCTCCTCCTCTTCCTCTTTCTCTTCTTCATCCCCACACTCATCTTCATCCCCCACGTGAATGGCTCCTGACATTCAGTTCTTAGCTCAAAAGGGTCTTCCTTGACCATACAACTTAATGTAGCCATCTGGTCACTTTACCACATACCCTGCATAGCATTGTTTTTCTCATTTGCTTGTTTATTCCTGGTTGTTTCCTCCAACTCCAGTGTAACTTCATAAGTAGAGAAACCATGTCTAAATGGCTAAAACAGAGCCTGGCACGTAGCAGGTTCTCAAAACATTTTTCAAATGTATGGTCTTCTAACCAATCAAATATACACAAACACAAACATTTAGTTTTTAACACATTAAGTGGGTTGTCCTCATTACTCTCATTGTCCACAATATGCCATGTATCACAAGCCTATGCTTACTTTATCTCTAATGCCCCTTTGTTGCCAGGAGGCAGAAGAAAGAAATTGCTGAATACTCATGGCCTGACTGGCAGGAGGTAAAGATACAAACTCATTCCCCCTCACCCCAACCTTCATCATTACAATCTATCTCTATGGTCCACTCTGAATCAGGTATTTAAGAAACAGTGTTGAGGTCAAAAGACATAAATGTGAATCCAGGCCTCGGCCCCTAATTGCACAGGGGATGCCAAACAAGCCACATCTCCTCTCTCACCTGTGCTCTTTCTTATTTACAAGATGACTATAATATCAGCCCTGTCCACCTCACAGGGCAGTCATGAGGAACAAGTAAGTATATGAAAGCACTTTGCACATTGTAAAGCGTGAGCTGTAAATGTATGGATTATTAACAGTGTTGAGACGGGTGTAATTTTCCAAGACTGCAAAATCTACCTAATTATTGATTTCATTTGATACTACCTGATTACCTTGGCTCCATGTGTGTTTGAGGTTAGAATAGGAACTGACGAAGGACAGCTAAAGAAAAATTTTAAAGAACACATCCTAAAAACAAACAGTGAATGTTCATTCTGGGAGTCAAAGCTAATATTAAGAGTGAGTGAGCAGGCAGGCTGTGGAGGTCAGAGTTAATTACGGCTAGCGGCATTTTACACCGTGCCTACCCAGACCCCCTCCGCTGGGAACAACCACAGTCTAAATCTGAGCCAGCTGATATTAGTGAGCAGTGATTAGTATATGCCCACAGGGCCTTTTAAACTTTCCTCCTCTAGTTAAAGCATTTGTTTTCAGCAAGATTTATAGGCTCGTCTGCTGAGCGCAAGCAGGTTTGCCAACACGGAAGTCCTTCAGCTTACAAAGAATTGACCGACCAGCACCCGCCGTAGCACCCTCGTGGGAAGAAAAGCGCCTCCATCTGGGTGTTCTTTCCCACCAGGAAGAGCATGTGGAAAGATGGCAGGAGATTTTCGGGTTTCTGACCAGCCTGCAATAGCCTCCAGAACCAAGAGCCACAGCCAGAGGAAAATCACATATAGTTGTTGCCTTTAGGAGAGCCAGAGTGCTTCAGTCTCTCTCTCTGTGAAATGGGTTGACCCTTGCCTGGCTATGACAGATGGGAAGTGATTGGTGTTTGGAGGAATGTCAATTTATACCTTAGCCACACATCCACAGTGCTGTTCTTAAAAAGATTACATGTTTAGTTTCCCTGATTTTGAATATTAATATGCAAAAGGCATAAGGATCTCCCAGCCTGGATGCAAGGATCCAGTGAAGAAAATAAAATAATTCTCACCTCCACTTCATAGTTTTGGCCTATAGCACACCCAGAAGGAAATCCTTAGGTGGAGAGTTCTGTAGGAACTCTAGACTCCACTTCCCCATCCATGCAGCTTAAGTGTGGGCCCTATAGGATGAGTTTCAGCTATAAAATGAGATGATTCAATCAGACTGTGTTTGAAAATCCTTCCAGTTCTAAACACAATGATTCTATATGTCTTACTGTTCCTTCCCATGATACCCACAAAATCAGAGCCCATTCTGCAAAGAAATCAGTGACAACTCAGAGACGCTGCACACCTTTTCTGTTCTAAGAGCTGTTCTGTGTCTCCGTGTTGTCTTGCAGTAAAGTCCTCTTGTACAGAAACCAAGAGAAGCCTTCAATCTCCAAGGTGAATACATGCTTATGGGCTTCCTCGGGAAGATTATTACAGAGACTGAGGACCAGCTGTTCACCATCTCCACTGAGGAACAAACCAAAAGGAATGGGCTCAGCCTGATGGATTGGTGCTTGCTTAGGCTAGAAGTAGGGAAGCATTCTCAGCCAGGATGGGTTATTAAACACAGCAACGGGTTACTAAGGAAAGCGGGTAAGCTTCTTTTCCAAATGCCTTTATTGGCCCAATGGACCCCTGTCTATCTGTGGTGGCTCAGTTGTCTGGGTATGGATGTGGGGAGGAAGGACAGGGGCTATGAGACATGCTTCTTTTGCCAGCCATGTGACACTGCTCCCTGGTGTTGATCAGAGATATAGACTAGTTAATTAAGAAAATTATAGCTCCTTGTTTTAGCCAGTAAAGAAAACACAGCCCAAGGCTTATCCAGACTCACAGGCTAAAATCCAAGGGAAGGCAAGACCCCTGAGTGGCTGCTGTACAGGAGGAAGTGGAATTGGCATGAGAACCCCTGTCTAGAGTTCAGGGGCCTGGGTTGCACTCTTACTTCCACTGCTTTCACAATCTCTGTGTGAATGAACAACCTGCTACTTAAAACCCCTGAATCTTAATCTCCTCCTCGTAAAATAGGCTCAATAATTCCAATCTTGAAGGCTTCTTGTGTCTGATAATTTATGTAAAGGCACAGAGTATGTGGGCACTCAATAAATGTCAGCTTCCTTTACTTCCTGGTAGACTCTGGATCTGTGCAGGAAGTGCCCTGATAGACTGCAGAAATCCCACTTGAAAGACAGGAGCCAGAGAAGAGACAGGATGAGTCTGACATGCCAGTTTGTTTGATGGACCATGTATTAGCCTAAATTACTCCAATTCTGACAATATCTGAACAACAAAAGACCACAGGTTTCAGAACCAGAATCTGAGGTTCTGGCACTTGGCTTTGCCTTGGGAAAGTTACTTTAGTGCTCTGTGCCTCAGTTTCCCCAACTTGGTAAACATAAAATGAGAGCATCCAGAGTAAAAGGGAGAGTGCCCACCAAGTACCAGACACTGAACTCTGCATATTCCCTTTCTGTACATTAATCCTCACAAGAATACTGCAGGGTTGTTGCTATTAAGTGATTTTATAGATGAAGAAACTGAGGTTCAAAAAAGCAAATTACCTGAGATCATATAGATTATGTTTGACCAGGATTCAAACCCAGCCTACTCAGCTCTGAAAACAAGCCCCTTTCCAATTTTAAAGACCTCACAGAGGTGTTCTGAGCATTTACAAGACTGTATCTGGAAATAATTAGAAAAAAGTAAATGATAATATTACACTATCAGTGACGTTTGGTGCTAAAAGAGAATTAATTCTTGAGTACCACGGAGTCCAAGGTGAATCCAGCTTAATTCATCCATCTCTCTGCCCCCTCTCATCACCCAGTCAGATTAAAATGCAGAGAGTAAATACAATGGGAATTAATATTAATAATATGTTAATAGAAAGAATAAATCAAAAGAGTCCTCTGTTATGCTTGATAATAGGAAACACAGGAGCTTCAAAGCAAACTGCTAATTATCTGCACTACCTTCTACCCCACTGGCTACCCAGTTGCCCCAAGTAGCAGAGAGTGGGCTTCCTTCTATAAAATCCACCTGATCCGATTCAATCATCATACTCTGAAGATGGTTCGGGGGCAGAATATGACCAGTGGCTTTAGAAATCCTCTTCACACGTGAGACAGTCCATTTCTCCAAAGGAATAAAAAAACTGAACTCTCTCTCCCTCTATTCCTGGTAGGTAAATTGGAGCTCGGACTACACCTCTCCTAAAAGAAAGAAGCCCAGATTCAAGAAGTAATTTGCCAAAAGGGAGGCGGTGACAAGACTGGGCTGGAATTGGGCCCTCAGGGTGAGTTACAACTGTGAATTCTTTTGTTCCTTTGTGTCCCAGAGCACTGGTATGCTCCAGTTATTCATCTGGGAAGGGTGAAGGTGGGTCCCTCTGCCCAGGTCTCCCAGCCGAAACATTCCAGGATTCACTCAACTCCCAGGCAACGCCTCCTACAAGGGCCACACCAGCCCTGTGAGCCATGTTTAATACAGAGTTTTATTGAGGAATACTCTAACTCAGCAAATTTACTTAAAAAATCTATTAGGGGAAAATTATTCATGTTCCAAGATGGATCTTGGCTTTGCTAAAAAAATTAAAAATTAAAAAATTAAAACAGACAGACGTACTATATGCCATATTTCTCTAAAGGCTCTTTTATTTCAAAATTCTGATTTATAGACAATTTCCCAGGAATGCTGCTATTGTGTAAATCAAGGTCCACTTGTCCTGAGAGTGAGCTTCCCAGCCAGGGTGCCTTGTTTGGTTGCATAGATGTAGAGCCAGATTGCGTTATTCATTAACTTCCTGTATGAAAACCGAATAATAAAACTGAAGTGTGTTAAACAAATCCAGATGAGGGGGTTTAAATCACCTCCAAGTCACTAGGCTGAAAACCGCTATCATTTTTCCTGGAACAAATATTCTCTACCTTGCTCTAGCACCACATTATTAAATGGAGATAACAATATTTATGCCCTTCCCAGGGGGTAACAGGGATGGACAGGTCTCCTGGGTTGGGCCTGCTTGGATGAGGAAGTGACAAGCAGTGGGGAAACAGGTAGGTGGCCCCCGGAGTCTACTTCCAGCCCTGTGATTCCAAAACATGCACAGAGATTAGGGGCAGAAAGGTGTCTTGGGATGAGAGAGTGTGGTCTGAAAGAGGCAGGAATGTTTCTGTGACTAGCTATGGGAGTCAAACCCATCACCCCTTTGTAACAACCACTTAGCTCTTATTTCTCCCCAGGGATTTATGTGTGAGCGAACAGCAGGCAGCTGTCTCCTCGGCCACGGCTGCCACCGGGAACTACAAGGCAACGTGAAGCCTGCGCTAGAAAAACACCTCCTGGGCCGGTCCTGCAAGCAGCCAAGATGCGGTTAAAGATTCCAATTCTGATGGGATCCCATGTCTCCTAGGTTACAGCTGAGGACTGTGTTTTCCTTTATTACAACAGAAAATGTGTGTTCCCCAGGGACTGTTCAAACATCTGTATAAGGTATACCGTGTGTGTGTGCGTGTGTATGCGTGTTTGCGCGCCTGTGCTCACACACACGCTCAGGCGGCAGCTATCATAACCTGGCTCTTCAAATAACCCTCTCCAGATAGTTAAAATTCATGGTGCCTTATTGCTGTTCCAGCAGCCAGTCTGCTACAGATGTGCGGTGGTGCAGTTGCGTTTGAAGCAAACAGTCTCGGAAGTCTAATTAAAATAGAGGAAGCGATCTCCTCCTCAAATTTCCTTTAGATTTAACTCCATAAAAATCACTAGGTAATATCCAATTGGCAGAGTGAATCATCAGAGCTGGCAGCTGGGCCAAGCAGGCAGAGCAAACAGACTTCTGGCCCCTGCTGGGGGTATCTTACAAAACACCCACACCAGAGACTCCAGCCTCCTTGCCCTGTGCCTTCATCTAATCTTTTGTGGTCACATTTATGAAGCTATGATTATATGTCCATCTGGAGTTGGGAGGGGGTAAGGGTATTGTTGATTCACCTTAAAATCCACTGACCCAAAGTCACTGAAATGTGTGCTCAAGTGCTTTTCTCTGATTATTGATAAAAAAAAAAAAGAGAGAGAGAGAGAGAGAGAGAGAGCCAGTTGCCTGGATATTCACACAAGCAAAATGGCACTGCAGATATCCCAAAGGGAGATCCTTCGTTTGCTGATATAAGCATTCTAGCATGTGTTTGGAATCATTTGTCACTCAAGTCTAGCTCAAGAGTCAGATGCAAAATGCCCCAGGAACTGGTTTGGGATAAGTTTAAACTCCCTCTGAAGAAATGTTGCCAAGGCTCCCCGGTCTCAAATCTTACCTACCTCTTCTCCCATAATAAGTTTAAAGTAATTCAGTATGTAAAATGTTCATGTTTCCAGTGTCCAAAATCTCAGGGATGACAATGAATTTACCTGAATAGTCATTAGGTGCACACAATCACACATCACTGCTGAGGGCGGGAACTGCCGTGTAGCACAAGAGGCTCTGGATACGGAGTCAGAGAGCTGAGTCTGGGTGGAGGATTGGCTGCTCCAAGAGAGCTAATTTTTCCTAGGGCTCATTATTCATCTGGGAAACGATGGCACCCACTCTGCCTGCCTCAGACAGCTGTTGTGGGGTTAGATCTGACAGGAGTACTTTGCAAACTCTAAAGCCTCCGGTGTGCATTTAAGCTCTCAGCAGTCATACTGAGGATCAGCCAGCTTCCATGATATAGTCTGGTCTAGGCAGTTTTCAACCCTGGCTGGTGAACTTCTGAAACAATAGTGAAGCACAGGCCCATCCTCAGGGAGTCTGATTTCATTGTGCAGTTGGGCTAGTAGAAAGGAAACTGAGGTAGGTGACAGAACTTGGGCCTCCCTTTCAGTAAACATACACTGCACATTTGGACCTGAGACATGAAGTCCTCAGTTTATGTATCAGTTAAATGGACATCATAGTGTCTACGTCTGGCTCCCGTATTCATTTTATTGATGAAGGACTGACTATCTACTATACTTATTTCTTATGGTCAGTGTAACAAATTACCTGACAATTGGTGGTTTCAAACAACAGAACTTTATTCTCTCGCAGTTCTAGAGACCAGAAGTCCAAAATCCTTTTCACTAGGCTGAAACAAAGGTATCAGCAGAGCCATGCTCCCTCTAGAGGCTCAAGGGAAGATTCTGTTCCTTGCTGCTTCTGGCTTCTGGCGGCTGCCAATGCCAGCATTCCTTGGCTTATGGCCACATCACACCCATCTCTGCCTGTCTTCACATTGCCTTCGTGTGTGTGTGTGTGTGTGTGTGTGTGTGTGTGTGTGTGTCTGTGTGTGTGTGTATAAAATATCTCTATTTATAAAAACCCTTATGATAGCATTTTGGGCCCACCCAGACAAACCAGGATTCTGCCCTCATCTCAAGATCCTTAATTTAATCACATCTATAAGATCTTTTGGACCTGATGTCTTTGGGGGACATTTTCAGTTTACTATGCCTTTTGTGGATCAGACGTTGTGCTAAATGCTGAGAACATAGCAGATAACAGACCCTATTGTACTCCGAAGGAATGAAGGATTATTAAGGATCATAGACTCTCAGATTTGGAAAAGATATTAGAACTGTGACTCTCAAAGTGTAGTCTCCGGACCGCCAACATCACTGGAGAATTTGTTGGAAAGGTAAATTCTTGCCTCCCACCCACCTTCTGACTCAGAAGCTCAATGGTGGAACCCAGCAGTCTGTGTTTTAACAAGCCTTCCAGGTGATTCTGATGCATGCTAATGTTTGAGAAACACTGGTCTAGTGGGAATGAAGTTTTTTATTTCAGTGTTCTTTCCCCAGCATCTCTGCTAAATTATACCCAGCTTTGGCTTAAATACTACCAATTTTATATACCTGCCCACTGCATTGCTTACAGTTAAAATGGTTAAAAATGGTTTAAAATTACTAACATAAGATCTAAGATTATTACCATTAACCCTACAAGCACCAGACATCACCAGTATTCTCCACCTTAGCAACAGTTTCAATTTGCATAGCCCCATGCTTGAGTAATTAAGCAGCTAATGATGAAATGCCAACTTCTGGTCTATAGCACTGTCCTGGGCACAGAAAGGAATACAAAAGGATTTAACACAGAGATTCTGGTTTTAAGGATGTGATGATAATGGAGAAACCCATCGAAGGCATGTGAAGCGCTGATGGAAAGTAGCAGCAGATACCTGTCCCTGGCTTAGAGGTGAAAAGGAGAGTTCAAAGTCTGGGCTTGCCTCTTTCCATCTGACTGAATTTGCCATGTTCCAGCTGACTGAATTTGGGCCCATCATTTTATGTCTCTGTGGCTCAGTTTCTTCATCCAGAAAATGAGGCAAATAAACTGGAGCATGTCTAATCATCTATGACTCTGAGTACAGCCAGAAGTGCTACCAGAAAATAATGATAATGCCTAATATAGAATGACTTGGGGCAAGTACTGGTTTAAAACTTTATGATTCATTTATTCTTCGTTTCAACCCTGAGAGGTTCTGGCATCATTTCCATTTTAAAGATGGGAAACTGAGGCACAGAAAACTTTTAAATTACTTTCTTAAGATCATACAGCTAACAAGTAGCAAAGCTGGGATTTGAACCTGTACCCTTAACAATATACTATATGCCTGCTCACCATGGACTAAGGCAGGCAGGGATGCATCAGGAAGGCAGTCTAACTTACTTCTGGCTTTAAAAGACTGCCAAAGTGAACCAACTGTAAAAAGCAGAATTTGGAATCGTGTTCCAATAGGATGCTAGAGTTTTTCTTTTTTTAACAAGTGGATAAAATAAGTGTGGCTACTGGGAACATGTCTTTCACAGTAGCTCAAGACTCATAGTTACCTATTCAGATAACATTTGTTTTTATTTTTAAAACTCTCAGAACCACACAGATAAAAGCTGGAAGCAAAGCTCAGGAAAGTGAGTCAGAAGTAGAAGGAGTTGTTATGTATCAAAAGGCAGTGAGGGAAAGAAAAGATATGAGAGGCATATGAAGTGGCTATAAAGCTTACATGGAGAAGAGCGGGTGGTCTCCAACCAGGAGGGTCACCTGTACAGCAGGATTATTCAGACTGTGGCATCAGTCTGTGCACCTATCAGCTAACAGGCCTGACTGGTTTGTACATTAAAATGCCTGAGGACGAAAATTATTTCACTTTATTTCCTCCAAGTAGGCAGCATTCATTTGCTCATTCTCCGAAATTTTATGCTATATGTTGGGACTCAGAGATAAACAAGACCCAGAGAATTGAAACAGATAAACAAATACAACCCAGGGCCATAGATTTTCCACTCCAGTCTCTTGTTTTGGGCTTTACCCACTTGTCACATTCATTGTCTTCATAAAAAAACTTACTGGGGGCCAGGCACGGTAGCTCACACCTGTAATCCAAGCACTTTGGGAGGCCAAGGCAGGTAAATCATGAGGTCAGGAGATCGAGACCATCCTGGCAAACACAGTGAAACCATGTCCCTACTAAAAATACAAAAATTAGCCGCGTGTGATGGTGCACACCTGCAATCCCAGCTACATAGGAGGCTGAGGCAGGAGAATCGCTTGAATCCAGGAGGAGGAGGTTGCAGTGAGCCGAGATTGCGCCATTGCACTCCAGCCTGGTGACAGAGAGATTCTATTTAAAAAAAAAAAAAAAAACTTACTGGGTTACAGCTGTATGCAAGACACTAGACCAGATGTCCTCAGGGAAGCAAGGGCTTAATAAGACCCAGCTCACGGAGTGTTCCTTCTATTTGAGTTTCATTTTTCACAGGCCATATAGACAGTGCACAATTAACTAACATTGGACAAATGTGTAAACGTTTAAAATAGCACTTTCACAAATAATATTTGGTCCTCAAAATAACCATCTGAACCAGGTAGTAGTAACATCCCTGTGAGCAAGTCACTACTCTTACCTCAGTTTTCTCATCTGTAGAATAAGAGAACTGGGCTACAAGATTATCAAGATGTTTTCCAGCTCTGTAAGGCTGTGATTCTCAGCATTTGAACTAAAACTCAGAGAGCAAAAGAGACCTGAGAACATTACACCTAATAATGATAGTTCATAATTGTTAAACATGTTCTGTGTTATAGTCCATTCAGGCTGATACAGCAAAATGTCATAGACCAGACAACTTAGAAACAACAGACATTTATTTCTCACAATTCTGGAGGCTGGAAAGTCCAAGATCAAGGCAGATTCAGTGTCCGGTCAGGGCCCATTTTCTGGACAGCACTTTTTTGCTATGTCTACACAGAATGGAAGGGATGACCAACCTCCCTCAGGCCTCTTTTATAAGGGCTCTAATCTCATTCAAGAGGGCTCAGGCCTCATGATGTAATTACCTCCCAAAACCTCCACCTCCTAATATCGTCATGTTGGAGGTTAGGATTTCAACATGTGAATTTGGGAGGACATAAACATTCAGGCCATAGCATTCCATATGCTGGATATTAAGGAAAGTGCCATACATTGATTTTCTCACTTATCTTCATTATAGCCCTATGGAAGAGATGGGCACTATCGTTAGGTCCCTGTTCTACAAATGAGGGTACTGAAACACAGAGAGCTTACACACCTTGTACAAGGTAACACAGCTGATCAATAGGGACTAAGGTGGAACCAAGACCGCGTCTGACCCTAGCAACTGCATTTCTAACCACCACACTGTCTGGTCAGCCCTGCACAGGAAGTGACCATGCCGACCTGGAACACAAACCTAGATACTGCAGTTACAAGCCCAGGCTCCTTCAGCTGAACCACTCACGCACAGTATTTTTAAGTGGCTGTGACTCCAGCAGTTGCACTAACTCAACCATGCTTGATGGTAAATTATAAGCAAAGTGCCAGAGCAGCCAGTAATAGGTTGATAATAAATTCCAAAAGAGGTCATGCCCAGAGTGAGCCATAGTTGGACAGTTTGGCCAGGACACAGAGAAACAAGAACACTTAGCTCCTGCTGGTGGTAGTATAAACCGCCCTAGCCCCTCTGGGATGGCAATCTGGCAAAATCATCAGAAACCTCAAAAACATACAAATCATTTAAACCTGGCAGTTTCTCTTCTAAATTGAGGTTAAACAATTATTGCCTAAGTTTGTTTATTTTTGACCCTTTAGCAGTTAAGCCTTTGAGTATCTGATAAAAGCCATGGTCCATCTCCTTATAAAAATCACATGCGCGTCGGGCACAGTGGCTCACGCCTATAATCCCAGCACTTTGGGAAGCCAAGGCAGGTGGATCACTTGAGGTCAGGAATTCGAGAACAGCCTGGCCAACATGGTGAAACCCCATCTCTACTAAAAATGCAAAAATTAGCCGGATGTGGTGGCACATGCTTGTAATCCCAGCTACATGGGAGGCTGAGGCAGGAGAATCCCTTGAACCCAGGAGGCGGAGGTTGCAGTGAGCCAAGATCACGCCAGTGCACACCAGCCTGAGTGACAGAGCAAGACTCCATCTCAAAAGAAAAAAAAAATCACACGCACATAACATTTGCATGCAAATATAGAGGATGCATCAATGTTGCTCGGAAGCTCATCTGTAAGTTTCAGCTATAAATACCTAAAAAGAAATCACTGATGTTCAATACCTGTATAATATGGTATAAAACTTCAATTTAATATTATGCAGGGTTTAAAGTGATGTTGGAAATGTGAAAAAACTTTTAATGACATGGGAAAGTGTTCATGGTAATTGTTAAATGAAGAAGCAGATTATAAAATAAGATGTATAAGATAATCCCCACTAATATGTATGGGCAGGAAAAAAGAAAAAAAATCATGGGAGGCTAAGTACCAAAACATTAACAGTGATTATTTATAGACTGTAAGATGACAAGTAATTTTTGTTTCTTCTTTATTATTTTTTCATAAGTTCCAAATTTGCTGTAATAAATAGGTAGCCCTATTATAATCAGATATAAATATTTTTTAAAGAGAAATGACCTAATGACATCACTTTGACAAACTTGAAGATTCATTTTTTTCCCAACTCCCAGATGAAAGATCCCAGCCTTCCCAAGGAAAGGGTATCTGTGTCAAAGCCACCTAACAGAAATCAAAGTGCATGATCAGTGGATGCTGGTACATTCCACATACTTGTGTGTAGAAGTGGAGATACTTTTCTCCTCTTTTAGGAGATAGGGTGAAACAATAGGTATTAAACCCATAGGCAGAAAGGTGAGATTGTCCCTGCTGTTTAAGGAGAGGATTCTCCCAAGTTCCAGGTCTCAGTCACATGCCCAGGAGAAAACTACCTCCCAGAAGCAGACAGGAAAAGAACCAGGAAAAACATAAAGTTCATGTTGCTGTTAGAAGCAAATCGAACAGATGGGCCTGGAATCTGCACACCAGGTCTGGGGTACCATCCCGGACTACAGGAGGGGATATTGCATATTTGTTCTTCTCTCCCTCTAAATATTTCTTTGGCCAGAAAAGGTTTGTTGGAAACAGTTGTAACCTTTAGAGAACTGATTAAAGATCTGGTTTAGCAATCCCGCTCAAAACATATACATAAATAGAAACTGATGCACCAATCAAACTAGCTATATTTCCCAATATATCTCCCCTCCTTCGTCTGTCACACTCTGTCCATCCCTACATTTCAAAAGACATGGTGAAACGCTGAGCACCAAACGTACATGTTTCTCAAAGTACAAGTCTCAAATACAGCAAAATCTTCCTACAAAAGAAGGGCCCCGGTTTGAGTTTGAACAACAAAGAGAAATTAATCCATTGAGGAAAAGTGAGAAGGGTGTTTCAACCAGGGGGAGCACACATGCAAGGCACAGAGACACATACTACAGTGTGAAGAGTGAGGCAGGGAACGGCAGGGGAGCAGGCCCCACAGGGCACGCTACAGTGAACCTTCTCAAAGGAGAGGCACCATCATACCCTGCAAAGTGTTCTGTGTGCCCAACTGCATGTGGCTTCAGAGAAGGGCCTGCTCTTAGAAAGTCAGTTAATGTATCACGTTGACTGTGTAACCTTTTTCAATGTCCCCATTCAGAATTAACTGCTCCTTCCCCTTGCTCCCTCAGACACTCTCTTCATACCTCTAGTGCAGTATAAATAGCAGATGGCTGGGCCCCACCCAAGGTTCCTATATCAGACCTCATATAATGGGATCCAGGCCTCTGCCCCTTTCCCTCTTACACCTGCTGTTTCTTGTTGTGAATGAGTAGATATCTCAGGGTGAACAGGCTTCCTGAACTGGCTAATGTTGCAAGCAATGTATCTTTATGTTTTTGTTTTAAAGAATGCATATTTCCTTTCCATCATTGTATTACAAGAAAGGCTTGGGGTTTAATCTTGCTTGATTTAGCAAGAAGGTGGACCCACATTTAGCAAAAGTGTTAGCCAAAGGGCTTCTGCATTTGTAACAAGCTCCTTGGGTGAGTTACACATACAGGAAGGTTCACAAACTCCTAACAGGTGTCCTGGTCTGAGTGCAATCACAGTTCATTTTCTGTGTGTCTGTCTCCCCCATCAGACTGTGAAGCAAGTAGATGTCTTAGACATCTGTAGAGCTCAGTTTCCAGCACAGTGTTTGGAACACACTAGGTCCTAAACGAATGAGCATGTGAAACTCCCTGTCTCTACCTCTGTTCACTCAAACCTTTGCCACTTCTGCCCCTGTGTTCAACCAGGTGCTGGAAATCTCTTTCCTTCAGAAATTAAAATAAAGGCCGTCTACCCTAGCAGCACATGAGAATAACCAGGTGAGCTTTTAAAAAGTCAGATGCTCAGGCCACATTCCTAGAAATCCTGGTGTAATTGGCCCAGGCAGGGGCTTGGCATTAGTATTTTCTAAAGCTTCTAAAGGAAGGAATATTTTATCCTTTATCTCAGATGGCAAACATGGGGCTGAAAACAACCCTGGAAGTCTGGACTCTTAGTGGAAGCTGAAACAGTCTAAAACAAAGTCTCTGGATGTCCTCAATTTGTACTTAAGAAGCAGAACACTCAACACTGAAAAGCGAGATGCCAAGCAAAGGTCTTATACTGCCTCCACACTCTGGATGGAGACAGTGGGGATCAGGATGGGATAGTGGCTAGAGTCTAGTAGCAATAGAAAGGGGTTCCCAAGAGACTCCAGACCCCAACATCGAGCTTTTATTGTTACTTCCACGGCTGTGTCCCAAATGACCCTTTCTGAGACCCTCCACGACCAGCCTCCAGGGAAGCCTGTGACCCAGGGAGAAGAAGGCTCACTCTACTAAGCCACTGCCAAGCTTTGGAGTCAGTGTAACTGAGCCCCATCATCGGCATCAGTGCTTCATAGCTGTGGGAACTCAGGCAAGTCATTCAGCCTCTCAGATTCCTCACTTATAAAATAAAAATAACAAAACCCAGTCCACTGCATCAAGCAGTGAGGCTTCAATGTGACAACGCATGTCAAATGTCTGTTGCATTAAAAGTTAATTCTTGTTTCCTAAGCCAGGAAAGCAGATATGTAGCATAAAGACAATGCAAGATGTTCTTTGAAGAAGTAACCTTACAGGACTTGAAAGAAATAAACTTGAGATAAGAGTTGAAACCTAAAATGTACCAGGGGGGCATCTCCTTGGGTGCAAGTACCCAAGCTCAGGACTGATTCTCTTTCCAGTCATTAGAGCCCGCCAGCGCCTCAGTGTAGGTGTGCTTCCCTCTGACCAGACTGGTTTTTATGCAGCAATTTGGGGAGATGAGAGCTGATTTACTGCCAGTGAGAAACTCCATCACTTGAAGGCTGAAATGACTCTGGGGGCTCAAGAGCAACTTTTCAGCTGAAAGGCTTGCGGGCCGTCAGGGTGAAAGTACAGCCTGAGGCTGAGGCAGCCATCAGGGACAAAGGGAGGAATGCAGCACAATTGGCCACACAGTTCTAAATGGTGAGAAGGACGTGCTGCTACGGACACATGCAGTCGGGAGGTCCAGGTGCAAGAACACACAATTAACGAGGCCGAAAGGGCTGGGAATGACATTTTACCTCCCATTCTGGATTTTGACAGCTGACCCCTGGCCAGGGCCGAGGCAGCTGGCCCGTGTGAAATGCTGCCACACCATCTGAGATCATCTCTTGTCACAGTGTTCCAAAAGAAACCAAGGTGGCATTTTCTGTTATGAACCCACACAAGGTGTAACTTAAAAGGAGCCTCCAAGGCCTACAGAAAGGACTGTAACTTTCAGAAACAACCAAAATAACCAATAATTATAAATTTAGCAAATTACCCTATAGAACATTGGACAGCCACTAACGATAATGAGTGAAAGACTGCAGAATTACAGAAGGTGCTTATTTTATAAGGCAACATATTAAAATGATACAAACAGTATGATTTCAGCTATACAAAGTGTCTACATGTGAGAGAGATCAAATATTGAGCATGTATTATATACTGAGCTGTCTTCAATCATAATTTTATTTAACCCTACAACAGCTCCAAGAGATATTTTTATTATTCCCATTTTGTAGATGACAAAAATGAAACTCAGAGAGGCTAAATAACTTGTCCAAGGGTAGTATGTTTCAGACCCATGACTTTAACAAAGTCAGCATCCTTCTGGTATATCTCAGCCCCAGATGCCCCATTCTTCCTCTTCTCTTCAGTATCTGCTCTCCGACAAGAATGCTGTAATGGACATTTACACATCACTATAAATTTAAGCCATTACTTGTCTCTGGATGTTTGAGAGTACAATGAAAAGGAAAGTTCCCTTTTTAATGAATCTGAGGCTTCAATAAGCAGCTGAAGGAGTCCAGCGCCCCTCCATTCTTGTAGCCAGTCCTAGCTGGATGGCTGTTTGGGGATCAGGAAGGCAGGGAACCTAAGTTCTCTATTTCCTGCCTAGACACTGGCCATGAGGCCATGCTCTCTATCCTGGAAAGCCCTTAATACCATAGGACGGAAGGTATTTTCTGCCTGAAAGATATCATTATTGAACAAAAGGGGAGGGAAAACAGAAAAAGGGCATCAAAGCCTAAACAAATAACATCAGCATGAAATCTTTAATGAATGGCTCATCCAATGCGATCTACTGAAATCCAGAAGGTTTAGTAAAAGATGCCTTAAACCCAGTTTATACTGCAAATCGACCATGAAGAAAAGTCAACACCAAGTTAATCCCATTTAATAATTCAGTTTCAGGATGTTAAAACATATTTCTCTCTTGGAGTTTCAGCATGTATGTCTGATAACAGGGCAACCAAGAAGCACACTCAAAAAAAAAGAGAAGTATTTTTTTAGTAACTATACTGTACTATTAGCGACTTGCAAGAGGTGGCAGTTAGTTCTTCCTGACCCCTTACTTTATCTCCCAAATCCCTTCTTTTCTCCCTGACTTCCCCCGAGACAGTGAAATTTTAAGCCTGGCTTTGGAGCCTAGCCTTGACCCAGTGTGACTCTGGGGTCACTGTTTCTGACACCTAGGCCTGGCTGCTCAAGAATCTTGGGTGGGATAAGAGCCATTGGGTCAGGAGACTCTTTCTCAGACCCTTTTGGGAAGTCAGTGTCATGGTGCTTCTGATCTCACTGGACACCTTGCTGAGCATGCCCCCAGCGGGTGGTCCCAGGCCAACTCCTTCACCTGTCCAATCCTCAGAACCCCTACAACTCCCAGCTGACATCCTGAGCATTCACCAAATCATCTTGAGCTTGGAGCTGACCAGAGCCTGCCATCAATTAAAATATGCTCACAACCTTAGGCTTGATGTGTGACCTGTTTACTTAACTCCCCGCTTAACTTTCTGGAAAGGGCTTTCTCATCTCTAATGTTCACTTGGATTGGGGCAGTTTCCAAGACTTTCCTCAACACAGTTGCTCAGACTCGCAAGAAAATGCCTAACTCATCCTTCTTTCCCATCAAAACCTTGAGCTGACCCAAGTTAAGGGCTCTTCTTTCTCCCAAGCCTCCCTTACTTTTACTACAGAGAAAACTCTAGAGTGAAAGTGGTTCTCATCAGCTGTTCTCAGAAGAGCAGCACTTTATGCATACATCAAGCAGAAGGACCAACGGTCAAGTCATAACTGACCACAAAAGAGCCTCAGCTCCTCCCTAAGGCTCCCTGCTTCCCTGCTCCCCATGACAGTTCCCTGGATGCTTTGGCAGTGCTTGCAACTGCACAGAAGAGAAATTAAAAGCAAATTTGCATCACCTTTGCTCACTGCTAGAGCGCTCAGTTTTAATTTGCATTTTATTTGCAGAGCACTTGCATATAATATTGTAGAAATGCCGAGAACTCTCCCTTCCCCCTTTCCACCCTGCCTGTTTCTCCTCATTCATGACTCCCAGGATGCCTGTGAACCCAGGTATATTACAGAGGGACTTAGCACACTGGGGAGCTAAAGTAGAGAAACTCCAGGTTGCATCTAAGGGCTAGAGGATCTGAGGGGCAGGCGTTTGACAGCAGTAGGCTCAATCTGTAATGAAATGGAGCCCAGATATCTACTTTCCTTATTTATGAAATCATAGGAAAATTCTCCTCACTGCCCACTGTGCAAATATGCATGATGCTGACACAAAACCACCAACTCTCAGGACCGGCTTAACACAATTCCAAACCTGGTGAGAACCCATTGGGCAGCTACACTGTGCCATCTGTGGAAACCCCTGATGGTCATTTTAATATCCCTTCCCCTTTAACACGTGAACTTTCCACTGCTCTGGTTCTATTGGGTGTTACACCCACCTGCCTCTCATCCCACCTGGCACCTATATGGTTGAATACCTGACTCCAGAGCCCCCCATGCCTGCACAACATTTGGCTTACACCAAAACTAGCCTGAGTCCAAGATTACACTCCCGACAACACACACACACACACACACACACACACACACACACACACTTCTCTGCCAGTATAATACTATAACACATTATGATTTCTGTAAGACCTAATGTTTACTAACATCACACACACAGAGGACAAGGAGCTGGGAAATGCACTGCATCATGCCAAGCTAACGTTCCTGCTTACTCAATGCCCATTGTAAGAAGTGCCCTTCTCCCTGTTTACCCAGACAGGCAGCTTCCAATCTGAGGAAATTCGGTGTTAAAAAACAAACAAACAAAAAGGTGAGAATGCTCTGCTAAATATGGTCCTCCAGTGTCAAAAATGACAGCCAGGTTCCAAGATGTACTTTTAAAAGAAAACAAAATCAAGCAATGAGGATAGCGAACACAGAAACAAAACAAAACAAGAACAAGAATAAGAAGAATGAAAGAACAGATTAAACTGGTTCTTTTCTTTTTCTTTTGTTTTAAACTGTTGCCAAGTTATTTATCCCTGGAAAGCCACTTACTTTTCAAGGTGAAGTATTTCCTTGTGAGATGACTTATTTCACTTGGTTCCACTTAAGTTTATAGCTATTGATTGGGGGTGGGGGGAATATCAACTCATAGAATGCTACAGTACAAAGCAATCTTCAAAACATCATTCACCTTCTCATTTTACAGAGGAAGAAACTATAAGGCCTGAATTTTGCTCAACCACAATTAAGTGACTTCCCCAAGTTCACACAGACACTCAAAACAGCAGAGACAATAAGAAGCTGAGTCTCCCAAACCCCCTTTTCTACTTTCCCTCCCTGTGTACTAGTGAATGAAGAGAATGAGGTTGGGTGCGGTGGCTCACACCTATAATCTCCGAACATTAGGAGACCAAGGTGGGGGTGGATCACCTGAGGTCAGGAGTTTGAGACCAGCCTTGCCAACATGGCGAAACCCCATCTCTACTAAAATACAAAATTAGCCAGGCATCGTGGTGCATGTGTGTAATCCCAGCTACTCAGGTGGCTGAGGCAGGAGAATTGCTTGAACCCAGGAGGTGGAGGTTGCAGTGAGCCAAGATCACACCATTGCACTCCAACCTGGGCAACAAAGTGAGACTCCACCAAAAAAAAAAAAAAAAAAGGGGAAGAAAAAGAAAGAAAAGAAAGCAGAGAATGTTCTGAGATGTGGCTGGTGATGCTGACATTGCTTCTGTTCAAAATCTTCCTCCTCACTCATTCACTACCCTTTGCAATGACAATCCATGTCCTTGCCCTCAGTTTCCACTTCTATCCATCAAAAACATCTGTGCCTAAACAATCACTTTTACTTCACCTGGCCATAATGAAGATGAATGACCCAGCAGTACTACTGAATTTTTGGCAAGGTCATTTTTATTGCTGTCTAATTGCTCAATGATCCTAGGACAATCATCCTTATGTTTCCTCCTCCTTAGAGAAAAGTGACAGGGTTAGATTTTTCTCTCTAGGTGCATGAGGAGGCTACCAGTTGCTAGAAATGTAGCCTCCTGTAACTCAGCATAGTTGATTTTCCTCCCAGCTTCCAGGAAGCTCAGAACTAGGTTTCACGTGCTCAACTGAAATGATCCCCTTAGCCTATGTTGTTTGGAACACTTCTTGCTCCACACTACTCCCTTCATTACTTTGCTGTTATTCTTTTATTCTTTTTATAATCATCATATTATCTTTGTCTTCACTGTAAATTGCTTCAAATCTTCTTTGGAAGGGTAGAGTATAAATAATCATAATGAAACTCTCAAGACTTTTCAAGCTTTGAGGAGAAAGATAATGTATAATTTTCGTACATCTTGGTCCAAAACCAGGAATGTTGAGCTAGTGAGAACACTCCCTTTGTGCCAAAATTACCACACAAAACAGAGAACTCCAAGATGCTCCTGAACCTTAAGGTAAATCTGAGACCAGCTCCCTGTGCTTCCACCGTTCCATAGCCCACGGTGTTTCTGCTGCATTTATCCACAAAAGTGATCATTTCCTTTATGGCTCACAAGTGGCATCTTACTTCTTCCCAATGTGCTGGGGGCTGGGAATGCTTCGTGGTTGGCTGACCTTGTACCCACTCTGGTGCTTTGGGTTGTTCATTGATCCTCGTCAAAATTTACAAAAGCACAAGACAGATGAGAAGGGGGAAGCACATTCCTCAGCTGGAAGAGTGGCCAAGTAACCACAAACTGCTGGCCCTCCTGGGATTGTGCTGGTCACGGACTTGGCTTCAGCAGCCCAATGACTTGTTCCTCCAGACATCGCCTACGCCTGCAGTCAGTTATTCTTCACTCAGACCACCAGCCCTCTGGGTCCCAGGGAGGCAAAGCATGATGGGAAGTAGGCGGGTACTGGACAGAAATGTAAGGGGCCAAGGTAAGACCAGGAAGGAAGCCACTTCCCCCAGAGTCAGCCCCCTGCTGGATTCTAAGACCCCTCTGCTCTAACAATTATCTTTCTAAACAGCCTCAGTCCAAGCTGTGGAGGCTGCGGTGGACTTTAAAGCAGTAGGAAAAGAGCATAAAGCTTTCCATATCTTCCACACAGATATTATGTCTGGTATATGGGTGGGACTACCCCAGGCCAGAGATTGTTGTTTTCTTAAATTGCAAAGTTTATCACACCCTCCATCTAAGGTGCACAAACCCTGGGCCTGAGAAAGGAAGGGGTCACAGTGGTCACTACATTACACATTAGTTTAATCCTCAGTTCTACTGGTTCTACTGATCCTTAGTTCTGGAGGTGATCAGAACTGAGGTGGTGAAGCCAGGCTCCACTCTTTAGTAATAGGGTAACCCTGGGAAAGTTACTTAACCTCTCCAGGTCTCAGTTTCCTCATCTATAAAGTGGGAACAATAATGGAGCCCATCTCATGGGATCAGAAAGCCCATGGTATGTGCTTGGCTTAAGGCAAGTGTCATACAAACTTTAGCCTCTTCCGCCCCAAAAATATCTTGTCCTCCAAGATTTTAGTCCAGTCTCAGAAAGAAAAAGGAACTCAATAACCATGAGAGTTAGTTCAGCCTTCTCTCAATTATCTATAGAAACAACACATTTCCTGTTTGAGGACCACGTCACCCAAGATATGCCACTTCCAAACTTGGTCTTCAGGAGCATGCAGGACCGGTTTGGATATACAGTGAAAGATGAAAACCAGTTATGATTGGGTCTGCTCATTTCTACTTATTTCTACTCTCTTGACCCAGATAATTAAGAACTAACTGCACATGGTTAATGCTCTTATATAAACACAATGCAAATCTTACCATGTCATTCCCCTGCTTCAAGCTTTTCAAAGATCCCTAAACCCAAGTCCCTTCCATGATATCCAAGGACCCCCATGATCTGACCCTTATGCCCTTCCCTGCCTCATCACCTGCTAGTCCCTGTCTGGACCTTCATAATCCAGCAATGTTGAACTTCTTTTTTTCTCACTGGTGCCTGGCATCCTCTTCCTTGTCTGGTGCCTTTACCCAGATTGTCCCATCAGCCTGGAAAACTTCCCCTCTCCTCGTCTGCCAAATCTGCTCAGGCATCATGTCCTTCTGGACACCTGTCATGCACCTTCCCCCACCACTTGCCCCACAGCAGGCTGGGTGCATCTACCTCATGCTCCAGTTATAACCTGCACATTGTTTCATCACTCTACACTTACCACTTTGCATTATAAAGATCTCTATTCCTTGTCTCTTGGGCCCTCTAGAGAGTGCCCGCCCACCGCCCCAAGATCAAGGAGTGTGTCTGCCTCTTTTGCATCTGTGTGTCTATGTGTGTCATGTGCCCAGCACATAGTAGGTGCTCATGAAAGGAAACACAGAAAGGAAGGTGAGAGACATGTGCAGTTGGACTGGTCAACAGATAGCGGTAAGTTAGCTAAATAGCACACTGCCCAGGTAATGGGGTTGATGGATTCATTGACACATATTGCCACCCAGCAGTGGCAGGATCCTGGAGAAAGGGCCCCTCCACTAGAAATTTATGACTGAGCAAAGGGGAGAGGAAAGAGAGATGAAGGGAGACAAACTTATGACATATAACACTATCTGGGCTGGAATGTTCTAGAAAGCAAGCATGAGAGGGAACAAAGACATCAAGCAGAGAATCTTGAAGCTTAAGTATGAAAGGACCCCGTAGGCCAAATATCGCATCTTAAAATAAGCCTCTCCACTCAGGGCTAAAGCAAGAAGAGGGGCTAAGTATTGTGAAGCAGAGGAGTCCCTACAACCACGGTCTTTCCTGACACAGCTCCTAGGCAGAGTTTAGCCAACTGCACATTCCACAGTAGAAACGTCAAATTGGATATTCATCAGTTGCTCCAAAGAAACACAGAGATATAGATATCTGACCCAAGTACTGGCAGTATCTAACTTGAATCTGGCTTCTTTTTATCTTTATTATTGGTCTCACTCAGGGGCATACAGACTGCATTCACAGTTGTTTGAAAACCACAGCAGGTTAAGTACCAAGACTCCAGAGTTAGGGCCAACAAGATATGATATGGTGAGTGAGCCAAGGAGTGACCAACCAAAAGCCATAGCACATGGAAAACCAGCACAGCCAGCACAGCCCCGGTCCTGACATTCTGCAGACATCTTCAGGGAATTTCCATCCATAGGAGCCCAGACCACAGGTGGAAGGACCAAGGACAAGTACAATGCGTTACTAGCATGAACGTCATTTGTGAAAACTATGTCCCAGATGTGCATACAGAAAAAGCCAGCTTTCTCATTGCCCAGCTCCTGCCTGGACCTGTATCCCTAAGCTCTCCCCACACTAAATTCATACCCACCCATCAGACATCCTTTACTCCTCCAACCTTCTTCTTCCCACCTGTTCATCTAGTCTCCAGAGCTCAGCTTAATGGAAATTGTAGATATATAACCTTTTTGATATTTTAGATTATCACTTAATAGCACTTAATAGATAGTCACTGTCCTCTTGCCCCTCCCTTTTGATATAAATTTCCCTCTTCCACTCAGGTTGGGCTTCACCATATGGCTTGTTTGGGCAGTGGAATGTGAGTAAATGTGAGTGTGTGGTTTGGCTTCTGTCATTCTCCATGAGAACACATCTAAGTGGCTCCTGGTCCAAAGAGAATGTGGAACAATACCTGGACCCCTTCTGAAGCCTGGGTAAGTCCAGGTGACCCATAGCCTGAAACAAAGTTGCCCCTGCCCACCCAGAGACCAAAGAGTGAGAATAAACGCTTGGCTTTTTTAAGTCTGTAGTTCTAGAATGCTTTCTTATGCAACATTCCTGTAGCTATAGCTAACCCATACACTCTTAGAAAAGCTCAACTTGATCAACTTGATTGCTAGTTTGCTCTCTCTTTATCTTCCTGTGTAACACAGTGATGGCTCCTTCCCAAATGCAGTCAGTACAGGATGGGCTCTGAATATCCCCAACAGCCTGTTGGTGGCTCTCACACCACAATATATCCAAACTACACAGTGCCTGGTACCTCCCAGAGATGAGATGGCTAGTGGTTTGGCTGCCTCTGCCTGACTTCCCACCATCAGCAGGATTTCCACTCCAGTCCTTGTTGGAAGCTGTGTGTGCCATACCACCCTCCTCCGCCTCCCTCTGCCCAGGCAGCACACAGAGTGAAGCGGTCAGCAGGAGAGGGGCTCAGCCTGAGCTGCTGGCAGCAACTCTCCCCATGTCCTCTCAGGCAGAAGACAGATGCTGTGTCTGTGCATATGGGCAGTGGTAATGAGAATTCCCTGTGGCTTCATGCAAGGGAATCAGGCAGTGCAGGCAAAGCAGGCCAAACTTCCCTTCTTGTTCCAGAAATGACAGTGAAACAAATGGCAGGAAACTCTCTGTGCTGACCAACACAGGAAGGATTGCCAGGGCACAGCTCTGGAAGTGGGAAGAAAGTGAGAGGAAAGATAAAGGGAGCAAGAGACAAAGACAGTTGGAGCACAACTATAACTTTAGTGTGAATCACTCTATATTACATCATTGGCTTTCACAGTTCTGTCCATCAAACCTTACCACATCCAGTTCCAGAAAGGCTTAAAACTTATGAATATTTGCTATCCAGAAAACATGGTTAATGACATTCCACAAGCATTCTGGATAGCCAAGGTGCCAGATAGGTGGGAAAAAATGAGCCGGTTTGAGTAACCCCAAGGCCACAGTACAACTTGGGGTAGTTCTTAGTTGCAAATGAGCCTGTACCTGCACCACAGGCAGAATGAAGAAGAACATCTGGATCCCCTCCCCAAGATTATGCTATGCCCAGAAGGGATTCTGGGAGGTGTGCAGTGCGTACGTACTATATATGTGTGCTGAGATTCTAGTAGATTCACCCCCATAACCTCCAATCCTCAATACCCTTACAACGAAGATCCATCTGAGCTTGCAACTAACCCCTACCCACCTCAGCTGGTCCTGGCATTCTGCACATACCTCCAGGGAATTTACATCCATAGAAGCCTGGACCACAGGTAGAAGGACCAAGGAGAAGTACAATGAGTTATTAGCATGACCATCATTTGACCATCTGTATTTAGACTGGCATTTGGACTCAGAATTTAAATGAAAAATAGTTCCTGAACAACAACACATTTTAAATGTTAACTTTGTTTTTATAAAGACTGTGTGAAGGCCACCAACCATAGCTACAAATTCTCCTCCCCCTTCCTCCTTGGTTCCATAAATGTTGAGTCACAGAACAACTTCAGGAGGTCAAGCAGCCAGAGAAGGGCTTCTGCAACCTGCTTGACAACATAAGAAGAAAAAAGGAAAGGAAAGAATCACACATTAAAGAAACAGTTTTGAGGAAAAATCAGTCAGTATTTTTATAAGGAAATTATTAGTCCAAGTCTGAAAGAGACACACTGATGCTATCATATTCAACATATCCACAGGACAGGAGGCTGGTCCCCGGACCATTGGGGAATACTCACTGGATGCCAAGGAACCATAGTTAGCCCTCTGAAAACCAGATGCCAGGAAAGAGAGCCGAGAACACCTTCTATACAAGCTTTGTGGCCAAGTCACACCAGCCTTACTCAGGTTCCTCCAATGCAAATGCAAATGGTAAGAATTGCAGCAAGAGGCCGGGCGCGGTGGCTCAAGCCTGTAATCTCAGCACTTTGGGAGGCCGAGACGGGCAGATCACGAGGTCAGGAGATTGAGACCATCTTGGCTGACAAGGTGAAACCCGTCTCTACTAAAAAAAAATACAAAACATTAGCCAGGCGAGGTGGCGGGCGCCTGTAGTCCCAGCTACTCGGGAGGCTGAGGCAGAAGAATGGTGTGAACCCGGGAGGCAGAGCTTGCAGTGAGCCCAGATGGCGCCACTGCACTCCAGCCTGGGCGACAGAGTGAGACTCCGTCTCACAAAAAAAAAGAAAAGAAAAGAAAA
>NW_016808313.1:365616-400917 GCF_001698545.2 Rhinopithecus bieti | reverse complement strand
AAAAAAAAAAAAAAAAAAAAAAAAAAGAATTGCGGCAAGAAGCAGAATCATTCTGAATTCAATAAGGCTCCATATAAATTTTAGATACAATGTGTATGTCATTCCGTGATTCTGCAAAGTGTCTGCTAAGAACAGAAGAAAGCAAAGTCCCTACGGTAAAATAACAGGAAAGACATTGAATCTCTTTAATATAATTTTTTAAAACAATACTGAGCACTTGGTGATTCACACTTTCTCAAAGTTGTATCATTTAGTCCTCACAAAGATTCTATGCAACAGACATTATAATCCCCAATTTACAGGTAACAAAATTGAGGCTCTGAAAGATTAAGTGACTTGATTGGTCCCCTGGACTTGTGACCTTTTATTCCCTTGCACTACATTCCACAGCTTGGGTCTATGTGAGTGTAATGAGGGACTTTTCCTGTGCCTATTAATTTAGAGACAGAATCTGTGCCAGTGCATCCATTCACAGTCTCTGCCTCAGAAGACGCTTGACAAGTCATGTGTCATCTGGAGGGGTGATCTGCTCATCTTGAAAGCACCTCCCAGGTTAGGCAATGGGACCTGACACAACCCTGTATTATTGGTCCTTCCCCCTCTGTTTTGATGACCTGAATATTATTATAGATGATGCTAACAAAGGCTCATGGGTGTCTCGTATTCTATCTCCAGTCCCCTTTGGAAAGAAGAGATGCTTATGGAAAACCTCCCTTTCCGTCCTGAGTCAAGACATTCCTTGGGTGATTGGAGGGGAGCCCCCTCCCCGCCCTGCCACCATTTGGAAGTGATTATCACCGAGATACCCTGACAGAGTGAATGATGCTGAGGGCTCGCTCCTGGATGCTGAGCAAAGAGCTTGCTGCACGCTCCCCACCCCCAACCCTTGGCACTCGCTGCTACAGAGAGCTTGGAATCCCACTTGGATGCTGATTTCCAAGGCTTGCTTTCCATTTTCTGATACATGGGATCAACTTTAATAACAAAAACCTGGCAGGGAAGGCACCTCTGCCTAGCAAGAGCCCCCAGTGGCAAAACTGAGGAAGTCCTGGTGGGGGGCTGGAGGGCAGACTGTCAGCTCATCTGTTACCCTCCGCCAGAGATGCAAGGGCACCCTGTGACCTTCCCCTAGGCCTTCTGCCTCAAAGCCAACAACAGCAGCAACTGTCTACATAGTGGCTTCTTCTTTTCCTTGAGGAAGCCCCTCCCACCATCTCCAGCCAAGATCCACCCAATCCGTCCTGTAGGTTCAGCTTGTGCTATAGATTATTGGGGTAATTTGTACTCCCCACATGGCTCTCAGCAGCCTCTCCAAAAAGGAATGCAGAAACCACTGGGACCAGACATTGCTGGATGCTCAAGAAGACCAGTGAACCACCCACCTTCCCCATGACCTTTGTGTCTGGAACTGAAAGCTTGTTGGTAAACTGGTCTTGGCAAGCCAAATCACAGCATTGCAACCTCTACTACAGTCACCACATTGTAAGGTGCCAGAGAGAGGATGTATTCCATCCCACTGCCTTCACGAGAAAAAATAAAAATGAGAAAAATGCTCATCCACTTACCCTGAACAGTCACGTCCTCAAAGCTGTCTCATTAGATATTCACAACCATCTTATGGCACAAATATTCTCCTCATTTCACAGATGCACAAAAGCCTCAGCTTTGTTGTCCGATGCCCTACTGCCAATAAGTGGCAGTCACAATTTGAATCCCAGTATTATAACTAAAGGGCATAGCTCTCTGCTTCATTTCACAGAGTTTCAGGCTCTCTGAATTCTAGTCCACCACAGTGGCTTGATAGTTTCATAAAGGTAGGGACATTTGACATCCCAACAAAATTCTTCCCAGTTCTATACAGTATGAATTTGAATTCTTCATTAGTGATGAGTGACAATGATACTTCCTCTCTAACCCAGATTTGGTCTCTTTCCACCTTCCTAACTTTCTGTACCTTCCCTCCAAGCTCTTACCAGGCAGGAAGATTTGACAGGCTTCCAATGATGAAATAAATGAGCAGGGTAAGGTGATAAAAAAGCACCTTCTTTGCCTGTTTTGTGTTCTTAATAGAAACTCATCAGGTTTAGTATTACAAACTCAAAGCTGCCACTATCAAAAGCCACAGGTCGCTGAAGATAGAACAATAAGTAAAAGTGAGTTATCATGCATAGCTAGCCATCATTATACCCCCTGACAAAACTGGAAGCCAAGCCAATCTAGCTGTCTGTGCAGTATGAGCAACCAACAGAAGGCTCATGCATCCAATGGGGTGGAGATGCAGATGTTGCCCAGGCACTGTTTTTCTCCCCATTTCCTTCTCCACACTCCTGTATTTTGGGCATTGCTTCATGTTAGTGAATGATCCTAGTTTATTTGAGATGTGGGTACTGAGGGCTGCTGGAAAGTAGTTACCACTGAAATGTCGAACCACAAGTGAGGAGAGCTCAACTCTGCTTTTATCTGCATTGCTCAGGCATTTACAATACAGAAGGAATGCGATGCAGACAAGGATTTGAGAAAGTATATTGTATTTGATTATGATTCCTGTAAAAATCTTGGATACATGTGATCATCCACAGGACAATGAAAGAACTTTATATACAAAAGTTACCATTATGACAATATTTCCCATAATGTCCCCCAGATCTGGGAATCTATTTCTATTTTGACTTTCCCACTTCTTTCAGTTCTAACATTCAAGAAGTTTAAGACTTATCTGGAATCTCATCCACAGATGTAATGGAATCCCAAGAACTAAGTATTTCAATCAACAGGATTTACATTTTTTCTTCTGCCAGGGCCCCTCGCTCTTCCCTAGAAATGCCTGACTGGAATTGGAGTGGTCAGAATAAACTGCAGTATTCATCAGAGATTTTCAAAATGATGGGCCCAAAGGGCTGAAGTGATAAATACTTTATTGGAAGTTCCTAATTATACGAAAAATGATCTCCCATCTATAAAAAGAATCTCAGGCCCAGTCATCCTTGGACCACATTCCCAGCTTCATGTGGGTTTGTATGACAAGAAGCCTCCTCTCAACTGGATTCTGAAATCATCAGAAGTTCCCAAGCCCATTCTATCTCCACTGAAGGGATAACGCAACGAGAGCGGCCTGCGCCTCAGAACCCCAGGCTGTCAACTACAGAGGCCCAGCCCACTGGCTGGCTCTTAACACCCTCATGCCCCTGAAGCTACTGCATGGACATGCCTGAAGATAGGCATACCACACCAAGGGCCACACACTCCAAACTTTGAAAACCAACAGCCTCTTTCCCAGAATTGTCATCAAAGGTTAAGGGATGCCACTCTGAGTCGGGCAAGCTCTAAACTGTAGACCTAGCTTGGAGAGACAAAGGCCTGGGTTTGCTTGCCCCAGAGGCTCCTGGAAAAGCAAACTCTTCAGGCTTCCCCTGCACAAAGGCATTCAAGATCTTTGAAGGATGATGGGGCCAATTTTTGCTATAAGGCCCAATTCCCTCAGAGCATTTCAGAGGGCACTGGTGTGTGATGTGCCCTTCATGATGGCTGAGAGCTCCTCAAAAGCCTTCAGTCTTAACTCGCAGCTTTGCAGTGACCCAAAACAGAACTCCTTGTGCCACCATGGCCATTCTAGCAGATGGTCCTGAGCTACCCACTCTGCCTCTAGAGGAGCAAGAGGCAACCATGTACTGCTATATCCTCATATTCTTTATTCAACTCTGACAAATGATAATTGTTTCTTCTTTTAATGGTTTGGATGTTTTCCTTTGTTTTCAAATGCCTGGACTCTATTTTAGCAGTTCTAAAAAAGTACCAGAATTTCTCCCTTATTATTATTCTAATGGGTTTTGAGGTTGAAAACCAGGGCCATGAGGACAAGGAAGAGTTATTGCTTTGTATTAGATTAGCAAAAGAGCAGTATGGTATGATAGGCACAGTACAGCTGGGAAATCAGGAGCTTATGAGCTCTAAGTCCAGCTCTGGCCCTATTTGCTGTTGCTCTGAGAAAGTTTCATTGTGCTGCTACTTTTAGTTTTTTTCATACATAAAACAGGTATGCTTATCCAAATTAAAGACATCTGTTTATAAATTATTTGACTCTCTTCCCACCAAGAACTGGGACCATTTCCCTCACCATGAGTCTAGATGGGCTCTATGACAGTGGAAGTCACACTGTGCCAGTTTCCCAGCCCAGGTTTTAAGAGACTGGTAAGTTCCACTTCCTGTCTCTTAGATCATTCATGCTTGGAATCCAGTCATTATGCTGTAAGGAAGCCCAGGCAACTCTATGTAGAGGCTCAAATGGAAAGGAAATAAGATCCCCAAGCCAACATCCCCAGCCAAGCTCCCAGGCAAGAGCCAGGGCCAACTTAACGGCCACATGTGTGAGCCATCCTGGAAACAGATCTTCCATCCCCAACTGGTCCACCTATAGCAGACACCATACCAAACAGCAACAAACCATCCTTGCTGAGCCCTACCCTACTGCAGATTAATTAGCAAAGTAAATGGTGGTTGTTGTTTCCAGTTGCTAACTTTTGGCTTGGTTTGTTATGTGCCAATGAATGATAGGGATTTATATTTGGACTTCGATGGAAGAAAATGGAACGGAACCAAATATAAAGGAATTATCCTTTTCAATTATGCCTCTCTAGCTCACACAAAGAGACTGAATATCAGAGGGAAAAAAAGTCCTCTGAAGAAGTGGCATTCTTGTCTAATGGCCTTATATCCTCATCATTGACTGAGGGTTAGTCATGCTCAACTTATGCCAATCAGAAACAATATAGAGTCCACAGGTAAGTTCATCCCAGCAGGATCAGCATAATTATGGGACCCAGTGTCGAAGTGAAAATGCAGGGTTCCATGTTGAAAAATTAAGAATTACATATAAAAGTATAAATAATTTCAAGAGGGAACAGCAGATGATTAAACCAAGAGCTGCCCTTCATCCCAGCTTAACAGCCTAGCTGATCTGATCCATACCATAGAAACACATATCCTAAACCCTAGACACCCATCTCCTCCACTCCTTACCTGATATTTCATTTAGAAGAAGCATTCTGTTATTTCATTTAGAACAAGGCAAAATCTGCCTTATGTCATGAACGGTTCTTTAAAATGATCAACCAACTTCTTCATATGTAGTCACATACACCTTCTTCTTTTTTTTTTTGTCGTTGTTGTTGTTATTGGGGTCAGGGTTGGGTAATAGAGAAGAGTTTTTTAAAGGTGTGGGCAGGGCTTAAGGAAAGCAACAAAAAATGGTATGGAATCCCAGGCTGGAAACTTCAGGGAGCTATTGCCAGCCCTAGGCCTGAAGGGAGCAGTTACCAGAACCCACGAAGAAGCTGGGGGAATAAATTCCCAGCTCATTTCCCTTCTGAATTCAGCTCCTCTGCCAGGGCCTCTTGCTGGTCAAACTAAGAGAAGCCGGAGGACAGATCAGTTCACTGAGGCAGGGCAGGCAAGCCAGTCTCATAGGAGTATACATGAAAGCTAAGGTATTTTTAAGAAAACTGGAAAAGCCCTTTTCAGAAAATCTCAACATTTTCTCACTTATCCCTACAGATAACAACAACAATAACAAAAACAGCATCACAGGAGGAACCCCTTGGCTGACATTTGCCAAACTGCTTTCAGAAATCATGGCTGAGCTAGGTAGCTGAGATAATGAAGGCAGTGAGTGGTTATGCTAGAGATGGCAGAGGCAGCCCTCACCCCACAGCAATGGAAAGGAGTGTTAACAACAAACAGAGAGAGGCAACCAAGCCAGCTCCCTAAGAAAATATCTCCACAAGCTCACACTTCCTTGAGAAATACCTTCTGTCTCAGTCATTTGTACGGAACATGCCTGAGGGTGGCAGCAGGTGGGGGGGTGAGGGGAGTAACCTGAGGATAGTCACCACACGTGCAACATCTGAGCTCCAGAACAAAGCAGAGAGCACGGCAAAGGGGCCTAAGAACATCCCCCTACCCTCCTGGAACCAACCTCTATGAATGCAGCATCCTAGATGCTTCAAAAAGGGCTCAAGCAACTTCGCTTTTACATTTGCATCTTAAGTGCAGGGTGCCCCCAGGTCAGTGGTAGCATTTTCGCAAGTCACCCTTTTCTGCCTTTAAGATCTGACAGGAAACAGGGTGCAGTAGCTCTAATGTGAGATCAGTCCCCTTTCTAGCTGGTCCCCCATCTTATTGACCTTTTTCCTTCTTTAGGTCTTAGCTTTTTCTTTCTTCATTTTGTTTCTTCTAGTTTTTTCTCTACCTTTTCAAAACTGTAATTTCTTCCAATATCTTTTTTTTTTCATTAACTCTCATTCTATAGATCCCATCTCTTTTCTCTTTTTTTAGTCTCTCAGGGCTTGAACCAAGAGAGAACACAGATGTTCATGGTCTCCACACCCACAAGATTTCTAGGGTCCAGTATCTTCTACCTTTAAGCAAAACTGGCAGTTTCTGTTTTCTACAGTAGCCAGGATGTTGTCTTTACTCATACTAAGCACCCAATAATTGTTAGAATTATCTGAGTAATGAGGGCATAACTATAGTGGTGGATGGAGCCCACTTGGCATCAGTTGGAGCACAGCAATCACAGGCAGCCCCACTTCATCCCAGGCAGAAGCCCTGAACACCAACACCCCAGAGGCTCCTGCTAGACTGGTGACCTAGTTCCTTCTCCGGCTTCCCAGCCCCTAGGTTAGGTTACTGATCAGATACCTACACAAGACAGGACAGTCTGGAGTTGCACTGTTTGTCTCTCTTGACATGTTCAGCAAGGCACGTCTTATCAATTAATTCTTTTATTAGGGCTGTTCTCTATCTTCATCTTTCCCTTTCATTCTGTTCTCTACCCCTCCTTGTTTAGTGAAAGTCTTTCTAGTAAGTCACAACTTTTATGTTTATAAAGGAGATGTCCCCACAAACCATATCTACAACTCCCCTCTGGCCACTCCCTCCTTTGGGTTGGTTCCAGCCACCTTCCTAAACTCCCCTCTCCCAACATCCACACTAACCAAAGAATATTTAGGAAAAGCCCTACTTCCTTTCATCTCTACCCATTCCAACCTTGGTTTAAAGCCCCCCAGGCCCAGGACATCAGCAGAGGAACTTCAGAAATCTTAACTATAGCTTTGTACTTTGAATACTGGCTTTGAAGTATGTGCTAACAGCTGTAATTGGCATTATGGAAGAAGGTTAGAATAAATTACTTGTAGCTAAGGAGTCAGCAAAGTGGAAATTATCCAAGTCATCTTGTATTTGGTCCTTAATCCAACACTGTAAAACTAAATCCTTGTCACCCTGACT
Organism: Rhinopithecus bieti; assembly: GCF_001698545.2. Classification (NCBI taxonomy): domain Eukaryota; kingdom Metazoa; phylum Chordata; class Mammalia; order Primates; family Cercopithecidae; genus Rhinopithecus; species Rhinopithecus bieti. Next base: position 393,633 of record NW_016808313.1, on the reverse strand, counting down.
CCTTGTTAGGCTGAAGTACAACACAGCGTTCCACAATCCCACACTGTGTCTGACAGCCTTGAGATCTGGCACCCTCTACCCCCAGGAAAAACCTCAAAACCATCAAGGAGGCACCATGCAGTTTCAGCGAGTCCCATCGACTCCTGACACACATGATGCACCAAATACCTCTGCCTCTCTCCTAGAGCCTTGACTTCAGCAGCTAAGAGTTGATGCTCACAAGGGTGCTGCCTGCAAAAACATTCAAGGAGCACCTCTCTCAGGGTATTGATTTTAAATCAGGGGTTCTGAAAATTGGAAATCTTAAACACCCAAAGGGCTTCTTCTCTCTGGTAGTATTTCAGATCCTGTCATGGGAGGTAAATGTGCACCGGTCAAGTAAGGACCTACTGGACATCTCTCATAATAGAGTGCCAGAGTCAAGGTCAGGCGATGGGTGCATAGACACCCCCTCACCCACAGTATGTCCATGGGACATGGTGTGCAGGGGACATTTTATTTTCTGACAGAAGGAGGAAGGTTTTTCTTTCTTGGTTGGGTAGCTGCCTTGGTGACATTCTGTCTTGTGTATGTGCAGCGTTTGCATGTGTATGTTGTGTGAGACAGAGCGCACACAGGCATGAAGGAGAGACAGGTGGACACTGGGCAGCATCTGTCCCCTTCCCAGCCCCATGAGCACATGCTGAGACCTTACCACGGGGAGATGGGGAGGGCAGAGTGGAGAGGCCTGGGAGCACAGCATTGCTGCTTCAAGGCCCAGGGACACAGCAAAACGCCCAGCTGCCTATGGAACCAGTACCACGGTCACTGTGAGGGCTGGAGGTCCTGGGGGCACTGATACCACCTGCCTCTTGGTCCCTACACTAGCAACTTCATGGTGGGCACCCTTGGCAGTAGGGCCTATGACTCCCTCAAGCTGCTTCACAGGCAGAGAATACCGCAGGGAGGCGCTGGGCAGGAAAAACTGGGGCTTCCAGGCTGGTACAGAGACACACACACAAGTACTTGGTCAGGGAGGTGGCTGGAGACAGAGGAGAAATCTTTAAGGTTAACATGCCCTCATTTTCATCCACATGCAGGTGGTTTCCCAGGGGCATCTGAATTACACACAGGAGGCTGGCCATGGAGGCAGATGTACTTGTACTTTTACAGCACAAGAGAAAAGTGGCAAATGAGGAGGAGTTGGAGAGAAGCCCAGCAGCCCTGTTGCAGCAACACCTCCCCACCCGGATCCCACAGGGCACTCGGACCCAGGCAAAGCTGCCTCCCTAAACAGGATGGAGGCTTCCCTTCCTTTTGAGACATGTACTTTTCTGATCAGGATCCAGTTCAGTGAGAATGAGTTTAGAAAACCTAGAAGGAAAAAGAAAACACTCCAAAAAAAAAAAAAAAAAAATAGCCTGATAGGATTATTTACAGAATTGATACTTGTAAATGGCTTGAGAAGAAAGTGACTCTCCTTCATATGTTTCTGAACCCCCTCCATCATCACCACAATATCCAGCATGTGCATCATACACAGTGAGCCCTCAGCCCATGTTCATTACTCTGCTTATCTGAGGGGTGCTCTGAATTCGTGGAACCCACTCAGAACAAGGAGAGTAGAGAGGTGAAACCCCAATAGTTCCAAGTCTAGTTTATTTTTAATCCCATAGAAATGCAACTATCCATAGATACAATTAATACCCATGCTCCAACTATTCCAACTACAGGATACATGGGAAATACCTGAATATTTTTACAGGGAAAATTATAAAGGAGGCAGCAGGATGAATAAATTGCATTCTGGATTTACCCTTCTCTTTGTATTAGTTAGGATCTTGGACTTCAGAATAAGGCGAAATTGAAATGTACATATTAATACAAAATAACTACAGTATTAAAAAGTAGAGGCACAGAGCATGCATGCACACCAAGCATTTCAGATGTGTCAGCCCGGGCTCTCACCACAAGGGGAAAAAATAAAGCCATTCTGGGAACCACTGGGACACATGTCCAGCCCCTAAATGTGAAGCCTGATAATAGAAGAGGACAAAATCCTTCTGAGTGGGGCTCCAGGCCCAGAAGATTTCTGCAAACTATTATCTAATTTGATTCCCCTCATTGCATTACAGGGGGATTTAAAACACATCACCTCCAGTTGAAATGGGTTCTGGTAAATTTCTTGAGAGCTCTCGCGGATCTCACGTCATCCTCTGGGTTCAGGGTCAATGCTACATTAATGACCCACCATTTATCCACTGCGTAATTCATTCCCTGGCAACCTATTTTATTTATGCTGTATAAATTCAGGAAGCAATTAATAGTTGCCACAAAAGCAACATGATTCAGGGTGTTTTTCTAAACAAAACTTCAGAGCAGGGCACTTCTCATGCCCCAAGGCAGGGAAGGAAAGCAAAGCTGACTGAGGAAGCACACTGAATCACTTCGCTACACATTCTGTCTTCCTTCTGCCCCTGGTTGGAGAGAGGCTGAGGCAACTTTCTGACTTTTTGTCTTAGCACTTTGTTTTCCCCTTTTATAAAGAAATAATTCCTGTTGCTGACAGCTGTCCATGTTACCTTTTTTGGTATCCTGTTTACCTTACAGTTCTATTCAGGCAAAAGTAATTTAATAATAACACCATAAAAATCATGAGGAAAGAGCAGTTTACTAATTAACCAAAAACAAATTATCCTAATGCAAAAAAGAAATGAAAATCGGAGTCCTTCCAGGATTTGACTTTATCTGCACTCCACAAGCATGCTCCCAGGTAGCTGAGACAGATACCAGCCAAAGGACGGAGAAGTGAGTTGTTCATGCTGGCAGAGGGTCAAAAGAGAAGTCAGAATTCAAACAAAATCTGCTGGCTTCAGGTTCAGAGAATTTGTTAAGGCATTATATAATTTTTTTTTTCTCTGAGGACTCCAAGCCATTTGCTTGTAAGCTGTGGTAGATGCTGTGGATTCGTTAACTCAGCTCACATCCTCAGGCCCCTCCTCCCAGACAATTTTACTGTTAAGAGCTGCCCATTTGACTCAATGAGATGTAAGTGAAAGCCCCTGGGTGGCTTCCAAGACAGCTTTTTAAAGGAGACAAGACCCAGCTAGTGTGATTCTTTGGCCTTTTACCCTTCACCTTTTGGCCCTACACTCTTCTTGCCCGGAATGTGATTACAAAACTGCAGCTGTACAGTCTTCCTGTAGCCCTGAGAATAAAGACCTATGTGCTAAAGAGATGGAAAGGAAAAAAATAGAAAGGGCCTGGATTGCCGATGGCATCAATGAGCCATCATACCATCTCTGTACTGCCTATCCTCAGATATCTTGTAATGTGGAAGAAACAAACTTCCCTCCTGGTTAAGCCCAGGTTAATTATGTTTTCTGTTATCTGAAGCTGAAAGTATTTCACACACACACATACACACCCCAACTTCTTAGTAGGAACTAGACATTCCTAAACATGATAAAGAATGGCAATCTTAAACATACAGCCAACATTATACTTTAATCAGTTGAAAGACATTCATTTTCCTTTAAATCCAGGAGAGAGACAAGAATGCTCCATATTACCTCTACTATTTAAATACTTAAAAAGTTCTGTCTTAAAAAATAGATAAACACATAGAGACACAACTGTTGGAAAGAAAAAGATAAAATAGTTATGATTTGTAAATGAATAAAACCAAGAGAATAAAGGAAGGGCTTACAATAGATTTAGTAAAGTATAGAGACACAAGACAATATATAAAAACTAAAAGCATTTCTATGTTGCTAGTAACAAACAAAATTTAAAATAGAGAAATCAAACCTTTAAACATGTTAATATGCTTTCTGCTATAATCCTCCCTCCAGTAATCTAAGAAAATAATCCAAGATATAATAAAATACATGTTATCAGGAAGGCCACCTAAGTGTTAGTAACATCATAAATAGAACAAATCATTCTGTGACTTGAGTTTCATAACATTAAAACCATACTCTCAAAGACTAATGACATGGGAAAACATTAACAATATAATGTTAAATGAAAATAGATGGTTATAAGACTGTACATATCATATGAATAGGCAAAAGGCAGACAGACTGGCAGACACACAAAAACACACATGAATAATGGGGGAGGGGAAAGTACTAGAAAGAAATACACCAAAATACTAACAAAGTAATCTGTAAATAGTAGGATCATAGATTATTTTCATTTCTTTATATTTCTAATATTTTCCAAATGTTCTCTACTAAGCATTTACTTACCTTGTAATTCAGTGTCTCTGACCATTACAACGTGGTAACTCTCAACCACATGGGCCACCAGCTTTTTCGGGGTTATAGTTCTGCATAACAACCACTAAGATAGTACAACCTCTACCTCCACCTAGATTTTTTTTCTTTATAGAGTAGTATGGAACATTTGTTTTCTCCCTAGTACAGAAGTAAAAATGCTTCTTTTATAAATGCTAGAAACTTCTTTACAAACACTTAAGAAAATTGAAATAGAAAGTTGAGATCTTTTGACGAGTGTCTGTTCATGTCCTTTGTCCTTCGGTTTTCTACCTGCTGACATTAAGTTAAAAGGCAGTACTACTGATAACGATCTCATAACCTGGACTATTCAACCCAAGAAGTGCTGAATACAGTGAGGACAGCTAACACCCACACCATAGAGAGCGTGCCTCAAAGAAGTCAATGTCTTTGGTTTGCTGAGGTCTTGAGCCTACCCCAATGTGATTGTTAGCTAAGACACTAAGCACAAATTAAATGTAGAGACTGAAATGTGTTTTTCCCCTAAAAATTAAGAGTCAGGATGGGAATCTTGAAGGATATTCTGCAAGGCAGAAAGAAGAATGAGAGAAAAGAAGAGACTGTGTGTGCATTAAACTTTGGTCACTGGCCATAAAGGGTTTTCTCAAGGGCAGAGCACCAGTACTCTAGTAGGGGGCTCCACAGAGTCATCTCAAACCTAAAAGAGACATTCATACATTCAGCAGAAACTCCAGAGGCATCCCTAAGATCAAATGTGTACCCTGTGAAATATTAATATTTGCCTGGTCTTGCTCATTGCATATCTTTCTAAATAGGATTGTCATCACAAGTAACCCAGTTTGTCTGGGATGCTAGGAGTATTGCCTAGAGATAAGGCCATCCATCTAAAAGGGAAGCCAGTGATTTTAGCTGCCTCAATAGTAATTCCATGGGATAAGTCAGATACATTGTAAGAAAAGATAAAGGTAGAAAACAATGACAAAATGCTATGTAGTATTACACAAAAGCTAAACATTATGTCCATACTAAAACTTCTACATAAATGTTTATAGTAGCATTACTCATAGTAGCCAAAAAAAGTTAAAACAACCCAAATATCTATCAACAGCTGAATGACAAATAAAATGTGGTACATCCATACAATCAAATATTACTCATCCATTAAAACGAATGCAGTACTGATACATGCTACACATGGATGAAGCCTAAAAACATGCTAAGTAAAAGAAGTCAAATACAAAAGACCCCATGCTGTATGATTCCATTTATATGAAATGTCCACAATAGGCAAATCCACAGAAACAGAAAGTAGACTAACGGTTGCCAAGAGCTAAGGAGTTATGGATAGGTAGTTACTGGTAATGGATACAGAGTTTCTTTGGAGGGTGATGACAATGTTCTAAAATGATAGTGAAAAGAGGGGTGATAATTGCACAACTCTGTGAACATACTAAAAAACCACTGAGTTGTACAATTCACTTCAAAAGAGTGAATTTTATGACATGTCAATTATATCTCAATAAAACTACTACTAAAAAAAAAAAAACATATGTTTTGATTCCTCTCCCCTCTGCAATAGCTTTCTTGTTTTTCTCCCAGTTTTTCTGTTTCACTCTAAACATAACTGCCAGAATAATCTTCCTAATACTTCCATCAAATAATTTCTATGGTCAAGAATCCACCATGCCTTACCTCACACCATATAAAACATCAACACAAAATGAACCAAAGACCTAATTGTGAGGACAAAAACTATAAAACTCTTACCAGAAAATATAGGGATAAATTTTTATGACTTGGCAATAGCTTCTTGGATATAACAACAAAAGCACAATCAACAAAAGAAAAAATAAATCATTTGACTTTACCAAAATTGAAAACTTTTGTGCATCAAAAGACACACAATCAAGAAAATGAAAAGACAACCCACAGAATAGAAGAAAATATTTGCAAATCATATAACATATAAAGGTCTAGTATCTAGGATATATAAAGAGTGCAACCCTCCAAATGGAAGAAAATATTTGCAAATCAGATATAAGAGTCTAATATCCAGAATATATAAAGAGAGCTAAACAATTTGACAACAAAAAGACAAACACAACTTTAAAATGGGCAAAGGAAGAAAACCCCATCGTCTCAGCCCAAAATCTCCTTAAGCTGATAAGCAACTTCAGCAAAGTCTCAGGATACAAAATTAATGTGCAAAAATCACAAGCATTCTTATACACCAGTAACAGACAAGCAGAGAGCCAAATCAGGAATGAACTTCCATTCACAATTGCTTCAAAGAGAATAAAATACCTAGGAATCCAGCTTACAAGGGATGTAAAGGACCTCTTCAAGGAGAACTACAAACCACTGCTCAGTGAAATCAAAGAGGACACAAACAAATGGAAGAACATACCATGCTCATGGATAGGAAGAATCAATATCGTGAAAATGGCCATACTGCCCAAGGTTATTTATAGATTCAATGCCATCCCCATCAAGCTACCAATGAGTTTCTTCACAGAATTGGAAAAAACTGCTTTAAAGTTCATATGGAACCAAAAAAGAGCCCGCATTGCCAAGACAATCCTAAGTCAAAAGGACAAAGCTGGAGGCGTCACGCTACCTGACTTCAAACTATACTACAAGGCTACAGTAACCAAAACAGCATGGTACTGGTACCAAAACAGAGATATAGACCAATGGAACAGAACAGAGTCCTCAGAAATAATACCACACATCTACAGCCATCTGATCTTTGACAAACCTGAGAGAAACAAGAAATGGGGAAAGGATTCCCTATTTAATAAATGGTGCTGGGAAAATTGGCTAGCCATAAGTAGAAAGCTGAAACTGGATCCTTTCCTTACCCCTTATACGAAGATTAATTCAAGATGGATTAGAGACTTAAATGTTAGACCTAATACCATAAAAACCCTAGAAGAAAATCTAGGTAGTACCATTCAGGACATAGGCATGGGCAAGGACTTCATGTCTAAAACACCAAAAGCAACGGCAGCAAAAGCCAAAATTGACAAATGGGATCTAATTAAACTAAAGAGCTTTTGCACAGCAAAAGAAACTACCATCAGAGTGAACAGGCAACCTACAGAATGGGAGAAAATTTTTGCAACCTACTCATCTGACAAAGGGCTAATATCCAGAATCTACAAAGAACTCAAACAAATATACAAGAAAAAAACAAACAACCCCATCAAAAAGTGGGCAAAGGATATGAACAGACATTTCTCAAAAGAAGACATTCATACAGCCAACAGACACATGAAAAAATGCTCATCATCACTCGCCATCAGAGAAATGCAAATCAAAACCACAATGAGATACCATCTCACACCAGTTAGAATGGCAATCATTAAGAAGTCAGGAAACAACAGGTGTTGGAGAGGATGTGGAGAAATAGGAACACTTTTACACTGTTGGTGGGATTGTAAACTAGTTCAACCATTATGGAAAACAGTATGGCAATTCCTCAAGGATCTAGAACTAGATGTACCATATGACCCAGCCATCCCACTACTGGGTATATACCCAAAGGATTATAAATTATTCTACTACAAAGACACATGCACACGTATGTTTATTGCGGCACTATTCACAATAGCAAAGACTTGGAATCAACCCAAATGTCCATCTGTGACAGACTGGATTAAGAAAATGTGGCACATATACACCATGGAATACTATGCAGCCATAAAAAAGGATGAGTTTGCGTCCTTTGTAGGGACATGGATGCAGCTGGAAACCATCATTCTTAGCAAACTATCACAAGAACAGAAAACCAAACACCGCATGTTCTCACTCATAGGTGGGAACTGAACAATGAGATCACTTGGACTCAGGAAGGGGAACATCACACACTGGGGCCTATCATGGGGAGGGGGGAGGAGGGAGGGATTGCATTGGGGAGTTATACATGATATAAATGATGAATTGATGGGTGCTGACGAGTTGATGGGTGCAGCACACCAACATGGCATAAGTATACATATGTAACAAACCTGCACGTTATGCACATGTACCCTAGAACTTAAAGTATAATAAAAAAAAAAACAAAACAAAACAAAAAAAAAAACACACATAAAAAAAAAATAAAATAAAATAAAATGGGCAAAGGACTTGAATAGACACTTTTCCAAAAATAGCATACAAATGGCTAATAAACATATGAAAAGATTCTGAACATCATTAGTCTTTAGGGAAATGCAAATCAAAACCGGAATGAGATACCATTTATACCTACTAGGATGGCCAGAATACAAAAATGAAAAATAATGAGTGTTGGTGAGGATACGGAGAAATTGGAACCCTCATATATTGCTGGTGGGAAGAAAAATGGTACAGTTGCTGTGGAAAACAGTTTGACAGTTCCTCAAAAAGTTAAACATAGAATTGCCATGTGACCAAGCAATTCCACACCTACACACGGGCCCAAGGGAACTGAAAATAGGTGTTCAAACAAAGCTTGTACAAAATGTTCATAGCAGCATTGATTCATAACCGTCAAAAGGCAGAAACAATCCAAATTTCTACCAAATGAATGATATACAAAATGTGGTGTGTATATACAGTGGAATATTACTTATCCATAAAAAGTAACGTAGTACTGATACATGCTCCAGCATGGATGAACCTCAAAAAGCTTATGCTAAGTGAGAGAAGCCAGATATAAAAGGTCACATATTGTATGATTTATTTTATATGAAATATCCAGAATAGGCAAATTTATAAAGATAGAAAACCAAGTAGGGGCTGAGATAAAGGAAGAAAAGGGTCTGTCTGCTTAATGGGCACAGAGTTTCTTTCAGGGATGATAGAAATATTCTGGAATTAGATAGTGGTGATGGTTGCACAAAACTGTGAATGTACTAAAAGCCACTGAATTATACTCTTTACAGTGGCTAAAATGGTGAATTTTATGTTATATGACTTTTATCTCAATAAACAGAAAAAAATAACCCACCATGGTTCCTTAACACCTAGACTTTGAAAACACTTCTTCAATTATTCCTATCCTTGTCTTTTCTGACTTTTCCATTCATTTTTAATCATGTCCTAATTCAGTGCACCAATGCTGTGCCCCTTAGATCAGAACACAATTTGCTGCTGATTCCAAACTCTATTTCCTCAAATGTTATTCTCTTCACCTGGAATACCTCCCTTACTTCCCTACCATGGAAAAAATCTCAGAATCAATAGGGCCAGAATGTAATTCTAGATCACTACTTACTAACTGTCTTACCTTGAGTAACTCAACTTCTCCAGGCCTCGTTTCTTTACGTGTAAAATGAGTAGTCAAAATTCAATTAATAAATATATGTATCAAAACGTTGCTTTGCTCCATAGTAATATTATCTGCCCAGCCCACTACACAGGTCAGTTAACCATACAAAATATATGGAAATGCTTCATGAATTATAAAGCACCAAATCTATGTAAGGTTATAATATAATCTATGCCACTCTTTCCCAAGCTTCAGGAATTTTCATATCACAAGAGCGGTGTATGCCAAGTCTCATCACCATAAAATTATAACTTAACATTTGTAATCAACTCACTCATTTTACTTAAACAGATTCATTTTAAAATAGAAACTTTATACCACTGCCATGACATTATTGGTTTCATGTTATAATTTTTCTATACATGTTAAAAATAAGAACACTACCGTAACAATAAAAAATGTATACCTAGATGCCACATAAAGTCACCTTCTAGCAGCACACATGGTAAATACTGATCTCTGCAAACTGGCCTTTTAAATATCTGAATCCAAATTTTCCTACTCTAGAAAACCTCCCCCTCCCTTGATCTACTTTTCATCCCATTTTAGGACTTATTTGCTCCTTCGTGATAAGTCCTTGTGTGTTTAATTTATACCCCATCACTTTTGTGTGTTTTGATTTCACTGTTAATACTTTCACATCTGTGCTTTTTCTCCTGTACTAGATTATAAAATACCAAAGGCAAAGACCTCGACTTGTTTCTTTTGGTTCTTCCCATAGGCCCAACTACAGCACAAAAACATTTACTGAACAGACAAAAGTTTGACTGGATGTTAAGCGTCTACTAAATGCTTGTAGTTAACCTATCATCTCATTTCTAAAGGTACAGCAAAATTAACCCACATCACTTCCTACTCTATATGTAGCTGTACTAATAGCCTAATACAGATAGCAGTCCATGAGAAAGGTGAAAATAAGACACATGCATGGCACACTGCAGGCATTCAGTCGATTCTGTGGAATGGACGTTGAATAAGTGAGATGATTACTTAGCAGTGCCTGCTTTCTCAGACAGACCACCTGCAGAAGGTGAGGGGCACAAACTAGTCAGCGTAAGAAGACTAATACCCAGCTAGGGCTGAACATTCAAGCTGTGAGCAGCTGAACTCAGGGCTCTGGTCAAAGCCTCCTTCTACCAGCCCAAGAGCAGCGCTACCCTGATGAGGGGCTCAGTTGTCAACTTGCTACCCTCCTAATTAGAAGTAAATCTCTGTAATACAGGAGAGCCTTTGAGTGTCCACAGTGCATTTTGGCCACGAGTCTCAAAGCACTGACAAAAGAAACTGCGAGTGAAATTACTGATTGAATACATCGAGACCCAGAGCAATCCTTGTGTCAATGTTGACAGACCAGCTCTTTATCATCCAGCTCCAGGAGGGCAAACGTAAAGCAAAACCACCGGAGATATAGGGAGAAAAGGAATATTTGCAACTACAGGACCATGGAGTCTTGGATTAATAAAATAATAAATATTAATAACAACATGAATTGTTTTTAATCCTAAAGGTGTATAGCTCTTTACAGTCTACAGACTGTTACTTAAATTTCATTATCCCATATGATCTTTATACCAGCCTTATCAGAGAAATAATTTGCCTATTTTTACAAATGAAGAAACTGAGGTTCAAAGGGCATCTTAAGCCCAGATATTCTGACTCCAAATACAGTGCTCTTTCGATCTCAGTGTCATTTAGTTAAGCCAGCTTTCTTCTTTGTGCTGAAACATGGTAAGTAAATGTTTAATATAAGAAGAATTCTTGAGTGCCTTCTATACCAATGTTATAACAAAGATTCACCCCAAGTTTAAAGCACTGTTACAAAGTCTTCCTTATGTGAGCTAAACATCTCTCCAGGGAGCCCCTGCCACTCCTTAGCCCCCAGATGACCACCACAGTATCATCTCTAAAACCCTCCAAAGACTACTGCACAGCCCCTAAAAGAAACCCAAGTAAACTCTACCTACTAGATTCTTACTCCCAATATCATGATACCGGTCTCAAAACAAGATCCTGCTCCTCACCGTAATTCTCATTAAAAGATCTCTATCTGGCCTCCCCAAACCTGTAAAATCAGTTTGTTCCCCTTACTTACTCTTGGATTATCTGTACTAGTGAATAACTGGAGAAACAGAACTATAAATTCTAATTAAACCATTCTATTGTTTTTATTTTTTCTTTTGTGTATTCTGTACCAATGATAACTAGATGAGGATAGTATAATTCCTTTCCTTCATTGTTCAATTTAGATCACTATTAAAATATATATATATACACACACACACATATATACTTATGTGTGTGTATATATTCTTTCCAACTCTGCTTTTTCACAAGCTATCCAGTGCCCCCAAGATGAGGATTATCTGTGACAGCCCCACAGTCCTTGGATAAGAGAGAACAGAGCATCCTCTTCTCAGTTAATTACCATTTCTTGCCTGTGCATTTGATTTCAATAAAGTCTCTCTAATTACTTCAAATATCACCATGTCTCCCCCCTCCCCTCTCTCCTGTGCCCCTCTTTCTCTTTGAGAGCCTGAGACTGATGAACTCAAACACCAGCAAGCCTCAGGCATATGCTGTGACAAGCAAAGACTTCTCAAAGTTAATAAGCCAGGAGAGTTAATAAACCAGACTTCCCAAAGTTAATAAACCTGGAAAACACAATTATCACTACTTTTACTATTATTAAAATATTGCCATTATGATTGTTGTTGTTATTCTCAGCCTCATCTGCAGCTACCCTAAGACCCTCCCCCGTGCCTGCCTGCCTCCCCTTCCTTCCCCCATCCTCACCAGTGGCAGTAATATTGTGTGAGTAATCCCAGAGGGGCTCCCCGGCACTGCCCTGTTGGAGGAAGCAATATTGGAGCTCGTGCAGCCCCTGGTCCCTTCAGGCCCAGCTCTGCCCTTTTATATTACACACTGTTCAGTCAAATCCATCACCGGCCTCCCAGATCTTTCCAATAGGCGTGAGAAGGCTGGGTGGAAATGATGATTAAAGAAGCTAGAGAAGGGGAGGAGGGGAAGGGGGTAGATGAGATAGGAGAGAAGACATTTGGGTTTTGGACGTGCCTGAGCTGTCACTGAGTCCAATGTCCATATCATGGCTTCTGAGGATCAGTACTTCCCTGCACCCTCTAGGCAAGGCATGATTCTCTTAGGATCCACTAGGAATGTCTGCAAATCAGGGTAATATTAACCGCAACTGCTTTGCAGACTCCCTGCAAATGTGCTCCTCTCTCTCCTGCTTTCTTTGCCTTTGGAGGAATCACTCATCAATGGAGATGGTATTCTTTTAGAATTGGTCAATGGTATTAAACAAGTGGGGAAAGGATCACAGGGCAGCAGGGCCTTACATTTCATCTAGGCCAACTTCTCATTTCTTTCATGAAGAAACTGAAGCCCAACAAAGTCAAGTGTGCCTGGGCCAGCTGGTTAAGAGGAGATTCTAGACTGGCCCCCTGGCCTGTTGATCTCCAGCACACCTTCCTTTTGCAAGTGGCTGCATCCTTTTCTTCCCCAGCTCTTCCTAGGCCCTCTTCATCCTGTTTCCTGTCAAACTCAACCATTTCCCCCAGACTTGCTCAGTTCCATGCAGTTCCTATTTCAGTGACTTGTATCACTATGCCCAGTGATCCCCAACTAGGAGAGATTCTTGATGTCTAGAGATATCCTTGATTGTTACAACTGCAATCACCACTGGCATCAAGTGGGTAGAGCCAGAGATGCTGCTAAACACCCTACAATGTACAGGGCAGCCCTCCCCACCAAGACACACACACAGAACAAAGAATTATATGGCTTAAAATGGCAATAGTACTGACAAAGAGAAACCTTACTATACCCACCATGGCTCAACAACTCAATTACCTTGAAATGTCCTTGTTGGGCAGCTGAAAACATGCATCTAGAGATTAGGGCAGAGATGGATTTGGTAAGTTTGAGATCCAGAAGTCACCCTCTTGGGATGCCAGCTGAAACTGGGAGAGTGGACAAGTTCATTGGTTGGAAAAAGGTAGACAAAAGAGATATAAGGAGAGAACTGTGGGAAGGGGCCACAGAGGGACCAAAAGGAGGAAGCAGCAGTACTCCAAAGAGAGAAGAAATCCAAGTGCAACCCAAACAATGAGCTAACTCTACCTTTGCAATACAACCAAGTACAGGCCCAAGCTATGTTTCAAAGGACTACTGCAGTAGATAGGGACACCCAGAAAAAGCCCCAGGTCACCCTGATCCCAATAAAGCCAAGCCTGACTTAGAGAAAGAGCCACTGAAGATGGCCTTCTGAGTGTGCAGAACCACCAGAAGGCAAGGTCAGAACTGCTGCCAAATCCTGGAACTGAGTCTTGAACTCCAGATCCTATTCCAGAACCCATCCAGAAAGGACACGGAAACAAGGGCAGCCATTCCTCCACTGCTCTGAACAACCAGTGCTTAGGAATCCCCTCCCCACCGACAGCCTCAGGTTTCTCGCCCCACAGCACTCCACTACCAGGGAATGAAGCTGAAGTTGGACTATAGGAGCCACTCGGGTCTGGACACACTGCCCAAGCAAGAAGGGAGGGATTCCCACACTGATCACAGCCCAAATCCAGTCCCTCTTCAACAAGGTAGCTGCTGCCAGCAGGAAGCTTCAGAAGGAGTCAAGTGTAATTAAAAGCTGTGAAAGCAGCATTGTCTCCATCGTAAATCCTTCTCACTAAGAGGCCTTTACCAGGGAATTCTCAAAGATGGGGAAAGGGCAAAGCTGCGACAGCCACCACCTCGACTTAAAGAGTCCAGCAAGGAACTTTAATGGAAAAATATTTCTATCTAATATAGAAACGAGGAAGTTGCATGACTTCATTCTGCTTCTAGGGTTGAGACTAGGGAGAAAAGGAAGAACAATGAGAGTGGAAGGAGAGATAAGGAGGAAAGCATATGGCCCAAGCCGGGAGAAAGAAAATTGCATTAACAAAAACACCAACCTGCACCCTTGTTTAGTCCTTTCTCACTGTTTCAAACAGAAACCTATGGATTATGGTCAGTTGCCCACAGGCAAAGTATCTGTTCCATGATCTGTGTTGAGGTCATAGTGTTCACTCATCTAGATTTTAGATCCAGTAACAACCTGTTAGCATGTGACATAAACAGATCACATAAAGATCTACATCTGTTGCTGGGCACAAGGCTGTCCCATAGTGCTATGTCCACAGTGTGAAAAGTTAACAAGCGGGTACAGGTGAGCCTGATACAAGCCCTGCAGTCTGGAAGCAAGCTTTCTGTTTTACCTCTGCAGCACTCCCACCTACCTGCAACTCTGTCCCAGTATCTGGCCAGAAACCCAACAAAGACTGAACTATGTGATCCACCCAACAGGGCCATATTTACAATGCACCTGTGCCCTTGATGGATGGCATCCTGCTGGAGGCACAGGAGCATGAGTGAGACCCAGGGAGGTGGACCAATGGAGAGATTCAGCCCCATTCAACTCAGTCATATTCACAGAGGTACAACTAGAATAAAACATGAAGCAGACCTTAATTTTCCAGTGAGTTCTAGGTTTCCTCCTGCACAACAAAGGCAAAGGCATGTCCTATTCACATCTTACTCCTTTGTGTTTCTTGTCTTATCTCAGGATCTTATCCCACATGGAAAGAACATGGCTTCCAGAAATAATCTCAGCTCACAGTGCAATTGTCAGGAAAAATAATGCAATTTATCTCTCTGGGGTAGAAATCTCAAAATACAAAATGATGCTCATTGTGGTATCAATGTGCATCAGGGCATACCTCCCCCATGGCAAAAGAGAGCCTTGAGCTGAGAATTGGAGAGGTCTCGCTCATTTTCACACTGCTAGAAAGAACTTCCCTGAGATTGGGTAATTTATTTTTTAAAAAAGAGGTTTAATTGACTCACAGTTCTGCATGGCTGGGGAGGCCTCAGAAAAATTACAACCATGGCAGAAAGGGAAACAGGCATGTCTTACATGGTGGCAGGTGAGAGAAAGAGAGCGTGTGTAAGAGGAACTGTCAAACACTTATAAAACCATCAGCTCTTGTGAGAACTCACTCACTATCATGAGAACACCATGGGGAAACCACTCCCATGATCCACTCCCACCAGGTCTCGCCCTTGACATGTGGGGACTATGGGGATTACAATTCAAAATGAGATTTGGGTGGGGACAGGGAGCCAAACCATATCAGTCTCCCACACAGAGGAGATGTGCAAATACACTGCTTGATCTCCAAGCAAGACAGGGCCTCTCTGTCCCCAAAACATGTCAGCAAACCAAAGGCCATTCAGTGAAGGGCAACCAGCATGACAGAGTCTAGAAAGCTAATTCATGCTGGAGTGAAGGGAGTAAAATTGAACATTCCCACTAAATGGGAAAAGAGAACAGAACAATGTAGTTGAAGGCAGAAGGCAGTAAGTGCTCACATGCAATCTCCCTACTCCTGCCACTGTAAAAAAAAGCCTTACAGTGATATGGGTGAATAAGGGGTTAAAAAAAATCAGAGGAAACAGAAAATTTTGGTGGAGTCTGACAGAAGAGGCTGTTATTAGTAAAACCTATCAGACTGTCCACTCACTTACCTCTCAAAAAATCAAAAACTGTGGAAGTATAAAATAATTTATAAAGCTATAGCACATCAAACAATCAAAAATGTTATTGTTAGGCAAATCACTATCTCCAAGACTGACACATTGTTTGAGTATGTCTATGGACTATCTGTGTAGCCCAGCTGGGAATCAGGGTTCCAGTGCTGGCTCTGCTGCTCATTAGCAATGTGACTTCCTTATATGCAAAACGAGAAGACTGAATTTATCCTACTGTTAACAACAACTAACATGGGGCAATTAGTCTGTACGAGAAATAACTCTAAGTGTTTTATATAATTGCACTTATTTCATCTTCCCAACAATATTGTAAGCCAGTTATTATTATTCTCTTTTTACAAATAAATAAACTAAGGCATAAGAAGTTAATAACAAGGTTACATAAGTGGCTGAGTCAAGATGTGAGGCCAGGCATGGTGGCTCATGCCTGTAATCCCAGCACTTTGGGAGGCAAAGGTTGAAGGTTCACTTGAGCCCAGGAGTTCAACACCAGCCTGGGTAACATAGAGAGATCCTACAAAAATATTTTGTAGGTCCCTACAAAAAATTTAAAAGTTAGCTGGGCGCAATGGCACATGCCTGTAGTCACAGCTACTTGGGAGGCTCAGGTGGGAGGATTGGTTGAACCCAGGAGGTTGAGGCTGCAGTGAGCCAAGATCTGGCCACTGCACTCCAGCTTAGGCAGCAGAGCAAGACCCTGTCTCAAAAATAAACAAATAAAAAATAAAAATCTGAAACAAGTTTCCTCTTCCAGTAAAGGCTGAGTAGCTCCTATGAGACCAACCTCTCCCACATAATTACAAACTGTAGACAAATATAGGAAACAACTATGTGAAGATAGCAGACAATGGACCAAAAGTAGGCAGATATTGAAAGGGAGTCACCACATGGAAGAAGGGACTGGAACGTGATTTTCCTGTTCTTAAAGCCTTTCGTCATACAGGGTAACTAAGAAACTCAGATGGAAAACCCATAGTTTTACTGACTAGAAGAACCAGAGGACCGAATCTGGGGTAAACACAGAAGTTAGAAAGTGAGGGAATAAACCTGGAAAGACACAGAGACGAGGAGTTCCAAATTCTATATATAAGCTTTATCGAAATGTCCAGCTGAGCCCTGACCTACACACACACTCCAAGCAGCCCAATTCAGGATCAAAGAACTGAACTGAGATTCCCTGTAGATTATTTCCCTGGAGCTCACCACAGGGAAGAGCTTGCAAACTGTTCAGCCAAGTTAACTGCCTACTGGAAATTTTCAAAAATAAGATATAAATATTATTTGAATGAACATAACAATGCAGGTTATTGATAATGTGTCATGTCCAGGATACAATTTAAAATTATTAACATGACCCATACTCAAGCGGAAGGATGATCAACAGAGGCCAACCCTCAAGTGACCCAGATGCTGGAATTAGCTGACAAGGATTTTAAAGCATCTATTAAAACTATGCTCAATGATGTGAAGAAAAATATGCTCAAAAAAGGAAATGATAGGAAATATCAGAGAAATACAAACTATAAAAAATCAAATGGAAATTCAAAAACAATACTGTCCAATAGAAGTTTCTGCAATGATGGAAAATATTTGTATCTTTGCTGCTCAATCAGTGTCATTAGTCACATGTAGTTATTGAGCACTGGCAATGTGGCATCTAACTAAAGTAATCTTTTTAATTCATTTAAATTTAAATGAGCAAATGTTGCTAATGGCTACTAGGCTATGGAAATCTAGAATTAAAAAGTACAATATCTGAAGTAAAAAATTCACCAGAATAGCTTAACAGTAGATTGGAAATGACAAAAAAGTTTATGAACTTAAAGACAGACAAACAGAAGTTATCTAATCTAAAGAACACAAGGTGGGGCCAGGCCCGGTGCCTCACACCTGTAATCCTGGCACTTTGGGAGGCCAAGGTGGGTGAATCCCTTGAGCCCAGGAGTTCAAGATCACCCTGGGCAACACGGCAAAACCCTGTGTCTACTAAAAATACAAAAATTAGCCAGGCATGGTGGCAGGTGCCTGTAATCCTAGATACTCAGGAGGCTGAGGCATGAGAATTGCTTGAACCCAGGAGGTGGAAGTTGCAGTGAGCCAAAACGTGCCATTGCACTCCAGCCTGGGCAACAGAGTGAGACTTGGTCTCGAAAAAATAAAATAAAATAAAGATAAATAAGTAAATAAAGAACACAGGGGGAAAAGACTGACAACTATAGCAAAAGGAACAGAGGAAGAGAGTAAATGGATGTATATAGTTCCAAGGCTCTTACATGTTATGTGCAATATTAACTCTAAGTATACTGTGAATTTTTAAGGAGGTATATTGTAATCCTGAGAACAACCACTAAAAAATTAACAATAATGTGAAGAGATATAGGTTAAAAACAATAAGTAAATTAAAATAAAATTCTTTAAAAATTCCATAAACGAAAAGAAGACATGAAAGGAACACAGAACAAGCAACAGAGTGCATAAATAGAAAGTAACTAGCAAAATGGTAGACCTGGCTCTGACTGTGTCAATAATTACATTAAATGTTAATGAATGAAAAAGACACTTGAATTAAAAGAAAGAGATAAAATGTCAGAATGGATTAAAAAAAAAAAAACAAGACTCAGCTATCTACTGTCTACAGAAAATATACTTAAGAAAACAAAGATTAGGAATAAGGCAATCTGTTTCCTATTTTTAACTATTACACTATATATAATATATGAAGTACTTTCCATTTATAAAGTCCAATGATTCCACCTGTATATGAGTATATGCATATATATACACACATAGGTATATAATGTTAAATATTTTTATACTCAGAATAGAATTACAATAATTAATGGTCAAATTAATGTGCACCCAAACCCAGAAGAAATTGTGGAAAAGAAAATGTATCAAGCAAACACATCCACCGTTGCTTATATTGTTTCTCAACATTCATTCTATCAAGTAAGAAGATGGAGTTTTGGGGTAATTGTATCTAGA
Source organism: Rhinopithecus bieti (assembly GCF_001698545.2). Classification (NCBI taxonomy): domain Eukaryota; kingdom Metazoa; phylum Chordata; class Mammalia; order Primates; family Cercopithecidae; genus Rhinopithecus; species Rhinopithecus bieti. The sequence goes on along the minus strand of NW_016808313.1, from coordinate 374,511 downwards.
AAAATCACTTCACTTATTCTTAGACAGTGACTTAAGCATATCTTCTTAGCAACAGAACTGCCTCAGAGCGATTTGCATTTAAATTTTCATGGAAAGAGTTGGCATAACCTTTCCATATAGCGTGGTGACTGAAGCAGACAGCATCTCCAGGGCTTTGTCTTACACACAAAGCAGCTGTGACACAGTGCAAAGAGCACCGGACTTGCCACTAGAAAACCTGAACCTCACTCCCATCTATGCCTCTTTTAGAAACCATGCAGCATTGGAACCATCACTTAGCCTCTTGGAGCCTCAATTTCCTTATCTCCAATGAGACTATGGTGATAATTACATGATATACTGTCTGCTTTCCTGACTCACTAGGCCTTTATTCTTACCTCTTTGCCTGGACTGCCTTCCTTCTGTTTGTTTTGTTTTGATTTGTTTTGAGACAGAGTTTCACTCTTGTTGCTCAGCAATGGCGCAATCTCGGCTCACCACAACCTCTGCCTCTTGGGTTCAAGTGATTCTCCTGCCTCGGCCTCCCGAGTAGCTGGGATTACAGGCATGAGTCACCACGACTGGCTAATTTTTTGTATTTTTAGTAGAGACGGGGTTTCACCATGTTAGGCAGGATGGTCTCCATCTCCCGACCTCAGTTGATCCACCCGCCCCAGCCTCCCAAAATGCTGAGATTACAAGCGTGAGCCACCGTGTCAGGCCCCCTTTTCTTCTCAACATTTGCTTTTTATCCCTCAAGGATTCACTCAAGGCCACTTTTCTCATGGTGATACTCCAAGTTTTGAACAGCATCAATCTCCCCCTTTTAAATACGAATTTAAAATTTTTTTAAATTTCCCATTGCATTCACTGTCTCTTCTGCACAGTTTTTCTCTAAATGATAAAATCATTTGTTCTCTACATGTTCTGTTTTATATACCTTCGCCCTCCAAAACACTTTACAGTTCTTGAAGCCCAAGGACATCGTTTATACACACACACTAGCATACACACAAACACGCACACATACACAATGAAAACACCAGGCTCAATAATAATGATGACCTCCCTGGATCTTGGGCTCCTTGTTCTAAAAAGAAGCAGTTACATTAGGTGTTTTCTAATATCCCTTGTAGGGATTGTCTATGACTCTTAAATATTAATAAGAACTCACAGCTGTATGGCTTTCTACAGATTTGAAGCACCTTTGCATAGAATGTCTCATATGACAACCACCTGTGACATAAATTGATTAGTATCTCCCTTATAGAAGTGAATAAATTCAAGCTAAGGAAAATTAAACACAGTGACTGGCAAAGACATAGGTGAAGGGTAGCCTAGTGACTGATAAATGGACTCACATAGACAGAGCTGGGTCAAGACACACAAAACGGCTGCACCACTAAATCCAAGATTGAGATAGTATGAATCATTTACATGAGACTACCGAATGACCCACAGACAATATGAACAAAGCAATGAATGGATTGCTGGATAGCAATCAACTAACCAGCTTGCAATTCAGTTGAAAAGGCACAAGCAAAAATGAGTAGACACGGAATAGTCTAGCAATACGATCACAGCTGTCTCCAATTCCATAATGATGATGATGATAATGATGAGTTAAGCTTTAACTCATCATCAACTTAGTAACAGTAAGTTTTAAATTATTTACATTCATCATCTCATTTAAAACTCAAAACATTCTTTTGAGGTTGGTAACTAACTTTAAATGGGAAGAAACTGAGGCCTAGAGATATCAAATACCCATCCAAGGTCACATAACAAATAAATGACAAGTTTCAAACCAGGTCTGACTCTCACATACCCTGACATTATTTCCAAAGTAAGCATACATAATCACATGACTAATTATGAGGAAGCTAAATACTGTGCCACGTTGCTTAAATTAAATTCTTTTTATGCTGATGTTGTCCTGACCATGAAAGGAATTGAGAGGAACCTCACTCTTCTTTACACCCAGCAAGTCTATAACTGAAGAGGCATTAGTGCAACAAGCTATGGGAAGAGATCTCTTTCAGGGGCCCAAGACCAGTCACTTGATCTCCTGAGAGAAGGGCAGAAGCCCTCCAGGAATGCCCAGTCTCTGGCCACTGTGCCTGGGAGCTATAGCCCACCTCAGTCAGTCTCAGGAGGTCTAGAGTCACCCTTCAAGGGTGGCAAGGGAGGAAATTCTGTCCTAGAGTATTCCCTGATGGAGTAATTCTTCCCACAAGTCCTGAATTTTGTTTACCTTGAATTGTATTGCTGAAACACCACTCCTTTGTTAAGAGGTTTACTGTAGGTTCAAATTTGGAAGAAAATATTTCTATGTAAATTAGTTTGGGTTCTGAAATGGAGAGACAGAATATAGGATTACAAATTATTACAAAGGAATAACTTGTATTATTTACTTAAAATATGACCTTCTTCTCTTTTAAACTTTCAATATTCACTGCCCACAGTTTTGCATGGTATCTTCAAAGTGAATCTTGGAAGGGTTGAGAGAAAACTGTACATGATTTCCTTAAAAAATAAAAATTTGAAGACTTTGAACTCTTATAAAAGCAAAAATACATAATGTATGCATAAATTAATAATTGTTATAGACACATTTGATAATTTGAGTGTATTTCCATTCACTAAATTAATATTAACAAATGGATTAATTAGGGAGCATTTTGTGGTCTCATTTATAAAGGATGATCAATAACTCAATAAATCTTGTCATTATGCATACCTTCTGAGAGAGAGTGGGCCTCTCTTAAATACAGTATAAGACACGTAAAGTTCACACATATTTGTGAAATTCGAGTGCATTATTTCCCTCCTGACAGCTATAATCAAGTCAGTGGAACACAGTTCGACATTCGATTACCAACAAATGATCACAATTAGCAAAGAAAGGTAAACATAAGCCTCCTTAACAAATTTGCTAATTATTTTTCAGCTTGGGATTAATGTACCAAATAAATACTGGATGACCACAGTTTAAGTTCATCAGTCAGTTTGTATAAACCAACAAGGGTAAGTATATTTTATCTTCTATTTGAAGTTCCTGATCTTAAACCAAGTATTTCTTGTTCTTGATTTTTTTTCTTGAATCTGATGTATGTTTTTACTTTATGAGACAATCTGTCAGCTTTTACATCCTTTTATAATATCAGGTATATCCACTGAGAATTCTTAGAAGAAGTAATGCTGAGGTTTAAAGGTAATGAAAGAAACAAGGCACTGGTATGAGAATAAAATTGCCCACGTGAGCCTACTTTGCAATTGGTTGGTATTGCTAAACATTACCACGTAAATTATTAGTATAATTAACTCCCATTTATCAAGAATCTTTACTAAATGCTTTATAGCATACATATATTTAATCACTAAAATGTATGTAAAGAGCTAGTGCTTGCCTTTTAGAAATAAGGAAAGAGATTCCCCAGGTGTTAACAGAGCTGGGATTTGAACCCATGTCCCTGTTGTCGGGGATGGGGTGGGGTTTGGGGTTGAGGGTTCTCTATGTATCTTCCTGTCCTTCCTTCTCACAATGTTATTTCCTTGTTAGAATGTGCCTAATACTTAATACTTTTCCTTCCTTCCAGATCACTAACCTTTAACCATTTCGGGATCACAGGACACTTTCAAGATCTACTCAAATCTAGGGGCCCTGTTCCCCAGAAACAGACACAAACAGACACGAGAGCCCGCAAATATCAACATCACTGGATTTTTCACTTGCTTGCCTCCTTTACACTTCCCCTTTCTTTTTGGCCTCTGAAGATGTTTTTAAAGAATAAAGTAATGGTGCTAAGAAGCAGAATACTATCTTGTCCACATCCAAGAAAAGCCTTGCTCTACCCCTACTCCATAAGCCTCTTTAACAAATTTGCTAATTATTTACCTCTACTGCAAGCCCTCTACCTACACCATTGCCATCTCAGTACAGGTCATCACCACACACCCGGCTCAGGGGAAATATCTTGGAATCATCCTTCTGTCTTCACTTTCATTCACTCTCACATTCAATTACTCCAGCCCTTCCTTAATGACCTAATGCCTATCCTATTCCAGGCATCAGACTTGTGAACAAAACGATAGTCCTTGCATTCATGGAGATTACAATCTGATGGGGAGAACAAACAATATATTTAAATACTAAAGAAATAAACTACAGCATATTTTGGAAGATAATTAATGGTCTGGGAAAAGAGAAACTATGCAGAAATTATGGGAAGATGGGGAGAGTAGGAGTGGGTTGAAATATTAAATAGGTGGTCAGAGTAGGAGAATATGGACATTTAGTACACACATGAGGGAGGAGTCAAACTTGTGGATATCTGGAGAAAGATATTTTGCTTATTTTCTTTCTTTCCATCTAGAATATAATCACTGCTGTAACCCAAGTAACTGCAACAATGCCTCATACATAGTAGTTGCTCAATAAGTATTGGTAGACAAAATAAATGAATGAATTAAAATTTATCTTTCAAGTCGAAACTGAGGGTTAAGGCCACAATTCTAAATCTTACTCTAAACATAACAATATCTTTAATTAAATGATAATTTCAGAGCATAGAGAAAAGAAACTGAGTCACAATGGATTCACCTTTTGAAGGGAAGATTGAAAAGCAGCTATGCATGAAAAATGATAATAATCTGAACTCCAACTCTAAAAGAACCAAATAGGAATGGGTTTTAGAAAACAAAGAAATAAATAGCAGAACCTATACCAAAACGGGCTTTAAAATTAGAAATGATCCTTGAAATCTGGGACTTCTCCATGCTAAGTGACTCACTAATAAGGCTGTCATGAGGTGCATTGTCTCTTGCCATTGAGACTTAGTAAGACAGATGCCACTAATCCAGAAGTGCCATCTTCACCCCTGACTGCATTCCCTACTGCAGAGCTGCATTTCCAGAGCACTCACTGTGTACTGATGTCCTTGGATTTTAAAATAGCTTGCTTGTGGCTGGTTAGCTCCATTATTTACCTCTTGGTGTTCCTGAGTCTAAGGATATGGATTGGGTCCCCAAAGACACCAAGAGGAGTTAACTTAGTTTCAATTGGCCAGAAGCTACAGCTTTGAACTTGCCCACTGACCCCACATAGGCATATCCTCAATTGTGCTAGTGGACAGAGTGTGTCTGTGTGTGTGTGTGTGTGTGTGTGTGTGTGTGTGTTTCTGTGTGTATGTGTGTGTTACTACCCCGAAAACGGCAACTCAAAGTACATGTTCCATGTTTAAGAAGGTTGCCAGCAGCCATTGAGGACTGATTCACGCCTTATGCACAATTTAACATCAAACCAAGGTCTGGGACACATCTTTTTCCATTAGCATCTCTTAAAAACACTATTCAATTCTAAGAAAGAATAAGTACTATCTGGACAGATGCCACACTAATTGGAAGGCTACCGGAAAGACATATTCTCCCTCCGTTTTGTCCCCAGAAATTAGCACAATCTGGTAAAAGTCAGGAATATGAGCTCCCTGGATTCCACAGCTTGTGACTTTACTGATGGTGGGCCTTACCACATTGCAGGTAATGTGAGCTTCAGAACCTTCTCTCTCTCTGATTAGCCAGCAATGTCAGGGCAAAGCTGAAATCGCTTCATCGTAACAGTTTGACCTCTGCAATACTGCACATCATTAAATTTTTAAGGGAGTTCATTGGGAAAGTCCTTTAATCCTTTAATAATTGAGTTGGGGGAAAGGGGCCAGTGATGGAGAGCATTTACCTGAGCTGATATTAACTAGGTTTGCCTACTAATGGCTTTCCAACAATCCCACTGTGTCCATGTTGCCATTTAAAAGAGTGCATTTCATTTGGCCCTTGCTCTTTAACTGTCAACAGGGAAATTGAAAAATAATACATCATTAAGTATTGCAATTTGTATTACAGTTCTCTACCCAAGTCTCCCTTCTAGCTCTATTGAGCTCAGTCCAAACTAAGGTCTAACAACCAGTTGACAAGTAGAAAAATCCATTCCATGAATTAGTTGGATGTCTATGATATCAAATAACCCCTCACTAACATATTTTCCACTGAATTTGCTGGCCACAGAAGCAGAGCCATTGGAAAATACTTGGCTTCCTTGGTAGCACCAAGTTCAGTTTAATTCCCTTCTAAGCTCAGAGGTCTGGCCCCTTATGACCTTGTCACTGTTTCTTTTCTATGGTTATATGGATATGACAGCCCTAGACCTAGGGAAGTATTCCCACCTGATCACACACTGTTCTCCCTCTCCCTGTCGAAACAATTAATTCTCCACCATTGTACACATCAGGCAGTTTGTGAGCATGTTCCACACCTCAGAGAACTCAAGGTAAAGGCAGTGCAATAAATGGGATCATCTCAAAGAGGTTAAATGATTTGCCCAGGCACAGCAAGCCAAAGCAGAGGCAAAGACAGAATTAAAGCTCAAAGATTCTGAAAACCCACTGTTATCCATTAGTCACCCTACTCTCCAGTCTGGGGAAGTAAACGTATTAACTAACCAAGTGGATAATGCTACAAAACAGCAATAACTGGGTACAGGCTGCGTCACTGCAGTCTGGTAAACAAGGAAGATGGTACCCACACCCTGAACTCTCTTGTTTTGAGAGTCCTCCTAAGCATCACATAAAGCAAAAGCTCTTCAACTGACAGGCATGCACATAGGCACAGCTGACTGGTTCCCGGCCTGGGGAGGCTTGTAGACCTGTCTTGGGGAATTGGCCATGTGGTGGTATACTTCGGACAACACGCAATAGAGCTCTGCATGGATCAGGAGCAAATACAAAAAGAGGTCAGGCAGGTGAGCTTTCCACTGAGATGAATGGTATCTGAAGAAGAAGGAAATAGGTGGGAGCCTCACTCTACTGTCATTCCCAGGCCCATGACCCAGGAACGCATTGCCAAAGCAGCTCTGTGAGAAGCTCTCACCTACTGAGTGGTCTTGAGGACTGATGGAAAGCAGACCCACCACTGCCAGCCCCTGTACTGCAGTGATCAGTTCCAACCAATCCACAGGGAAATGCACAAAAGAACAAAGGGAAGGAGTGGTTGGGAAGGAGCAAAGCAGGGGCAGAACCTGTGCCCCAGATGTGTCCCTGACCCTTCCCCAGGTTTCTCCTCTATCAAATGGATGCCCACTCTCCCTCCTGGATCTTCAACTTCCTTCCTTCCCTGGCTAAATTCACCTTAGCCATCAAGCAGGCTCAAAACTACCTCATTCTAAGCATCTTCCCTTCGTTCTATCTCTACCCCAAGTGCTATCTTTTCCCCCCATCTTTTTTTCACTACCCATCTTCTTGAAAGAATGGCCACATCACTCCCCCTATTTCTTCAACTTCTTTTCATTATGTAGCTTTTATATGGTATAAAATGCTGTCCTGTACCCTCTATGCCTCTAGCAAACCTAATTTTGTTTGGTTTGCTCTGTTGCCCAGGCTGGAGTGCAGTGGTGATGGTTCACTGCAGCCTGGAACTCCTGAGCTCTAGCCATCCTCCCGCCTCAGCCTCCCAAGCAAGTGGGACCACAGACACGTGCCACCACACCTGGCTAATGTTTTGCCCAAGCTGGTCTCAAACTCCTGGACTCAAGTGATCCACCGACCTCAGCCTCCCAAAGCGCTGGGATTACAGGCATAAGCCACTGTACCTGGCCAAAACTACTCTTAATAAGGGCAAACAGGAAGCCCTACTTCTTGAAATTCCCTACTACTGCCCTGCCTTCCAGAACTCCACTCACTCCGATGTTCTCCCCTGCCTCTGTGTCATCTCATTACAGAATCTCCCAAAGCTCTTTGAATTCTGGTGTTCCCCCCAAGAGAACCTTGGCTCTCTTTTCACGTAGTACACCCTTGGGCATTCTCCTCTTCTCATATTTATATGACAATGTATCCCAAAGTCTTGTGCCCTGGCTAGTTTCCAGATCTTCTCTCACAGTTGCCTCCTGGATATCTCCACCTGACTGTCCCGCCAGTAACTTAGCATAACATGTTCACAGTTATTCTCATTGTCCGCTTCTGCCTGTCTCCTGCTCACTTCTTAAATTCCCTCTATCAGGTACTGCCATGACAGTCCACCTTGTCCCTTCTGGATCATCGTCAAATCTTCTCTCCTTATCATCCCTTTCCTCAGTCAAAAGTCATGACGTTCAAATTATCCTACGTCAGGAATATTTTCCAGGTCATGTTTGTCCTCTTCATTCCCAATGTCTCACCTTAATTCATATCCTTATTATCTCTTGTCTAGACTATAGCAACAGCTATCCAAGTGGTCTCTGCCAGTCTCTACCCAGGCTCCTACCAGTGCCCCTGTTTGCCACCAGAATTACCTTTCCAGAAAATAAATATGGCCACAATATTTCATGCTTAGAAATCCCTGCTGGCTGCCTACTAACCACGGTATGAAACTGAATGCTCTTTGCATGTTACACAACACTCCTAGCCACTTGGCATGATTTTGCAGTCCACAACCAGCCATACCCTAAATGCACTTGATGTTGTGGCACCACCATGTCCACGACCAGTGACCACAGTGACTAGCACACTTCCTTTTCAGGACTTCATCCATTTGCACATGTTTCTTCCTCCACTTGGATTCTACCATCCTCTCCCCTTTTCCTACAGTCCCACTCATCCTCCAAGAGCCAGTTAACATGTCACCTTTTCCATGAAGCTTTTTAAACAACCCCAAGCAAGTCATGTCATTAATTTATCTATTCAACTAACATGTATTCACTGAATACTGTGCAAGATTATGAAGATGCAGGGGTTATGAAACAAAACAAAAACAAGAAGTGTCTTCCTTCATAGAGCTTATGGTCTAGTGACACAGACAGACAATAAACCAAATATATGTGTGTGTGTGTATATATATATATATATATATATATATATATATATATATATTTCATTTTATAATATGTGCTTT
>NW_016808313.1:316698-365310 GCF_001698545.2 Rhinopithecus bieti | reverse complement strand
TATATATATGTATATATATTTCAATTTGTAATAAGTGCCTTGAAGATGATGAATAGCACATGGTAATACAGAACCAAGGAATTTAGATAAGCTGGTTCTCTATCCCTGTGGCCAGCCTTTCTTAAAATAATGTTACTCTTTTTTTCAAACATCTGCTTAATTTACATGTTTAAATAGTCTCTGCTAGACCTTTAGTACATCAGTGATTTGTTTTATTCATTTTTACATACTGGACACATACAGGAATTTAATACGGATGTTTGATGATTAAATGAATGAATGAGTGATTTAATTAACGAACCAACTGTTTATAAGCGTCTAACTCTAAATTAGAAAATTCCACATTGCAACTAGGTAAAGTACATTCCAGTTGCTCATATGTTACCTGAAATCTCCAGTTTCATTAAATATCAGTTTACACATATTAAATTCAGACACATATTTCACCTCCCCAAAATGGACTAGAACTAGTTGTAAGAGAATAAAATTTCAGCAATGGTGAGAGAAATAATACAATACAGGAATACTCCTTAAAACTGGGATTCCATTATCACTTTTTGATACAGCCAGGCCAAGTAACAAACAAGAGGGATGTCAACAGTTCTGGAAATCAGCCTCCACTGGGGGCACAGTGGGATCTTTTCTAGCTAAGGCTGAGGTTTGTTTGAAAATACAACACAGTTCAGAAGAAAACTTGGAAAGGGGTTATGCAAGGAATGGATGGACAGCTGCCGGCTGGTCCCGATGGAAGTTATGCTGGAAGCTCCGGATATGATATTCAACAGTTCTACTGCCAAATGTGCAGACAAGCTCCCAGGACAAAAGTCACCAATAGCAAACCCTGGGAGTTGGAGAGAAAGAAAATGGATTCCGCCTGCCTTTTTGTCCTTCTTCTAGAGGCCTGGGGGGAAGAACAGCTATGCTGTATTCTAGAGGGGCAATAGAGATCAATGTGGATAGTGGGATAGGAAAGGATGGGCAAGGACAGCTTTGTGTGTGAAGGAGTTTGATAAACAAGAGCAATGATCGTACATGAGCTGATTTCTCATACACACATAGAGGCAATCCCCAAATCCTAAAAACTTCCTTTAAAACCACAGAATACTAGGCAATCCCCAAATCCTAAAAACTTCCTTTAAAACCACAGAATACTATAAACAGCTGACCATCGGGAGGCTGCCTGAAAGCTCAAGTATCTAGCAGGTGGGGACTTGTTTTCCAAGAGCTGGTTCAACAGGACAAACTGAGAATTGTGATCTCACTGGGGTGTGAACACCAGAATGCAAGCAGCAGATGGTGTGATTTAGTGGAAAGGCCATTGGAAAAGGAGTTAGAAGCTAGGGACAGCATCCCAGTTTCCTCTTCCCCAACAGCGTGACCTTGGGCAAGTTGTTAACTTCCCTGAGCCTTTATTTCCTCAGCTATAAAGTGTAAGAGGAGAAAACCGAAAACCTCTCCTTACCTAACTTTTAAAACTGTTGTGAGGATCAATAGAGATAATATATGTGAAGGTTCTTTGAAAATTGAGAAGGATACATTTTTTCAATGAATTATTTTACAGCATTTTCTGTGAGCCAAGCATTGATCGGCATGCATTTCAAATATTAAACAAAAGTGAACCTTTGAGGTTGGTACTGTTATTATCCCTGTTTTAGAGAGAAGAAATGGGCAGAGAGCAAGTAAGACCCTTGCCCGTGGTAACACAGCTAAGGAACAGCGGGACAAAGATTTGATCCCAGATGCTCTGGCTCCTAAGTCTATGCTCTTGCTCTTAACAACTACACTGTCTTGGCTTATCATACACAGCTTCTAAAACTATGTATAAGCTTTTACTCATGTATAAATAATAATAATAACACCCAATCCTGTAGAGTACTATACACTTTACCAAAAGGCCTTTCAGGTTCATTATCTTCTTTACTTTTCTCAATAACCTTATGAGGTCATTATTCTCACATTCTGTTGTATAGATGAGAAAACCATTGCTTGGACACCTGTTGACAGTAGGATATGTCTTTCAAATTATTTTTTCAGTAATGGAGAGAGAGATGCAGTGCCCAAACCACTCATACCCACCTGTCTATCCCCTTCTATCTATGAATACAGGTTTTTTGAAATGGAAGATCCCAACCAAAGATGAAGCATAAAGAAAATAAAACTCAGAAGAAAAAAGTGGGTGCATAAAACTGACCAGCCATTCATATAGATAAACAGGGAAGCCTCCTACAAAGTGTTATTTGTACAAAACTATGTCTTCCACTAGTGGTTCCAGTCTAGAGCCTAAAATTCTACCCTAAGATAGTCATTCCTTTGACTGAACACCCTTCCAGTTAAAAAGTATCTTCAGAAGAATAGAACATTATCTTGTCCATCCCAATGTGAATTATTTCATAACATTCTCCCAATTTGACAGCTAACTAAGAGCCAACTCTAGCCGGCACACAAAGCAATATGAAACATAAAAGGTCACAAGATGGGTTCAGAGCATGAGACAAGCAAGAAGGCACAGCCAAGCTGAGATTCTGAAAATGAGGTTAGAAAAATAAGTGAATCCAGAAATTCAAGGTGCACAGAGCTCCAGGGGAAAGAGATGTGCAATCAAAACTCCAGCCGAAAAGAGGCAGAGAGGGGTCTCCTGGGATGTTCTTCCCTTCTGGGTTTCCAGAGTCTATCTCATGGCACTGCCAACTGGTTTTCATCCCTGAAGAGCTATGCCTGCATCCCTGTGAAGATGCTGGCTGTCATTACCGGAGAACACATGCACAGCAGGAATTCCTGCCACAATGTGAGGAGGAGTAAGAGGAGAAAGAGTGAGGGGGTAGCCAATAGCAGGGGAGGAAACTCTAGATGGTTATGTTTAAAAGGATTTGTTCCACTGTCAAAACCAGAAAGCTCTCCCCAAGAGCCAGCTTTAGAGAAGGAAGCCTGCAATGACAGAGAGGAGGCGGGATGTTATTAAGGAAGCTCTTTGGAAAGGAGGCTGAAATAAGGGAAGAAATGTTAGGCAAAAGGCAGGCATGTCCATAAAAATCCACCTGTAGACTGTGATGGACCAGGAATGCCTGGGGGATGCACAGAAACCAGGCTCTAGTGTTTCTCAAAGGCTCCTAAAGCCACCCTGATTATTTAGGACAAGGACAGCTCTTTAAATCCAGGCCATCAGAGCACTTGCCCATTCCTGATTCTCTCCAGTGACTGGGATAGGACCCAATGACTGCCAAGCTTGTGAAACTGCAAAACTGCAAAAACTCACACTTTCTCCTCTCAGCTGCCCATTCCCTTTTCAGGGCCCCATGCTCAGGAGAGACATCGATCTCTCCCTGCCCTGGAGCTGGGGGCCCCAGGCCAAGCTGGCATCAGCTCCCACTCAGGCTCAGGCTGTCGGGTGCTCAAACAAAGACATATTCGGACCCTCCTGCAGAGACAGGGGGCCTATTTCTGGGCCCAGAGGGAGCTGGCCTTAATCTGTTGCACAATGAATGACAACAATGCTAAGAATGAAAATATGGTTTGGGGGGATAGTCCCCAGGAGCCCAACATTTTGGTATTTAAAGGAACTTTAATGAGCTTAAGAGGCTAATCTGGAGTTCAGGAGGGGGTGTTTTGTTTTGTTTCGAAAAGGCCTTTTAAAGATTCCTGAGGCTTGATAGGGAGGAGGCAACAGAATTGTGAGTCAAGGCGTGGCTGCTGTGCAACTGAAGGGGCGGGATGGAATTAGAGAGGAAGCTGCTCCAAAGAGCTCCTCTCATCACAGCAGTAGAACCTGGTGCTCAAGAGATGAAGGATGCTTCTTTCCAGGCTGGAGAAGTGTGATGTTCAAAGAAGTAGCCAGAGTTGAGAATGAGTGACGTGTTTACGTCCTACCAAATGCCAGGCTTCTGGCCAAATGACTCTCCTGGTTTATTGGTGACAGCATCAGACTCAGGCACTTGGCACCTCTCTCACTCACCAAAACACACCCACCTGTAGTAGCAGGACATAATCCAGAATCCACTAAGGTACCAGGCATGGTCAGAAAGGTTTTTAGAGGCCCCTAAATGGTTACTCAAAGAGTAATGGTCATGAGGTCATGCATACTTGAGAGTTATGCCACTCACCATCTATTTGCCTGAGCCTCACCCAACTGAGTGGCCACATGACTGTTATTTTGTGTATCTAAAAGGCTAATTAGACCAGGTGCAGTAGCTCATGCTTATAATCCCAGCACTCTGGGAGGCTAAGGTGGGAGGATCGCTTTGAGGCCAACAGTTCGAGACCAGCCTGAGCAACTTAGCAAGACTCTGTCTCTACTAAATAAATAAATGGCTAATTAGAAAATCAAAAGAACACTAACAGTCCACAAAAATGGTTTGGGCAAAAACTGAGGCAGTTGACGAAATGGAGTTTAAGCAACATCTGATAGGTGGTTGCAAGAGTCAAGATAATAGAATTCTACAGGGTATAAGGGAGGGAGAAGGGGACAGAGGCAGATGTGAAGTCCAGATACAGCATGTGGTCCATTCCCAGCAACAGTGGACATTTAAGATATTTTTAATACAGATGGAGTTCAATCAGACCTGTAGGATAAGGCAGTCCAATCCATAGTGGCCAGATAGCTCTCAGAGATAGATAGCTCTATCTGTCACTCTATTATACAACAATAATAATAAAACACAGATCAATCTATTGGTGTGAGGATACACTGGAGGCCCAGAGAGTCAGAAAGGCCAGACATATTTGCTGTTATCCAAAAATAGGATTCCCAAACTGAAATCTTGAAAGGCTGGAAGAGATCAAACTCTTTCATGTGACTTCAGTTAGAGGACTAGGAAAAGCACAGTCCACTTTGTATTTTTAGTTGTTATGACATTATGGTGCAATAACGGGGAATCTGGCAATCGTTTCATTAAATTCTAGCTAATCTGTGCATGGCAGCAAGGCGACAAGCTCTACAGATGACTTGGTTGCCTTGGTTCACCACTGTAAAGAACAGCACAGGGGTAGGCTTTCAAAATCCTTTTTTAACTACCCAGATGGGGCTATTTGTGACGGGACTAAGTATACCCACAGGGTAGGAAACCGATGTAGGGCTACAGTTTTCTTCCTTACACCATGTCTTCACTAATACTTCAGGGTTTCTACCGCATTCCAGTTGCATCTGCTGTCTAATGCCAAAAGAAACTTAATCCCTATCCTAAGTCTCATTTTATTTATTTTCAGTAGTGTGAAAACAAACATGTAGCAAGATTACTGTGTTTACACCTCCTTTTTAGCCGATATAGCTCTAATCCTCCCGTTAATTAACACCAGGGCCATAGCAATTTTATTAATTTCATCTTGGTTAAAAATATAGACAGATAATTGTGCTTTACTAAAATAACAATTTGACATTTGGGGGGTGTTTGCTTCATTTTAGCAAGACGGTTGGACAGATTTTATTTAAGATATGACAAGGAGACACAAAGCTGCAGTCAACATTGGTCAATGCTAACGTAACTAATTTCAGTTATGATAAAATGACTAAAATACCTCATATCATGCTAGTCAAAAGAGACTAAGGAGAAAATGTTGATCCTATGGGGTACCAAACTAGAATCTTCCTCTCTTTCAGAAAACAGGCCCTTCTAAGGGGGCCCAAAGGGGAAAAAGGCATCTTTTCTTTGTCCTCTGTGATATTCGCTCCAGAACCTTTTCTACACTTTGCTCTTAAAATTACCAACTTCCCCCAACCAAATCTGAAAAGGCAGCGACTGTCTAATGTTCCTAAGAGACTTCTTGAAGAAAAACATATAGAATATTCCTAAGAGGAAGCCTCAGCCATGCTGGAAATAGGGCTGAGCCCTCCCACATAGGAGCCTTTCTGCTTCTCTGCAGAGAGTAGGAGAGACACATCTCACCCCATCCAGCCCCCAAACCTCTAGCTCACCCTCCAAGTGGCTCATATGGGAACTTCTCTCTGAAGATGCGAAAGAGCATTTACAAATTCATGTCAGAAAAATGTTTATAAAAAAGAAAGAAAGAAAATTGAAAAACACTGACGTAGAGCTAAGGTTTCAGAGTAAGAGCAGAAATTATTTTTAAATCTTGCTCTTGTGGATGTGATTGTGCTTTTTTCCTCATAATTCATTTTCCAGTGTTGTATATCTGTACTTAATAAACAAGATCATAACATTCAGTATTGGTTATTTTGAACTTCATAAAATCCAACAATGACATTTTGTAAAATGCATTTATTCTAAGATGCTTTAGTAAATTTCTGATCATATCATGAGTACTTTAAACCTTTGTCTACTTTCTCCCTTCTAAACACTATGACCTAAATAATTTGACTATAAAAGAAAAAATAGCTGATAATGAAATAATCGGAATTGTTCTCATTAGAGAAACAGCTCCTGCCCACTGTCTCCAAAATCCTTCCCAGAATTAAAAAGCAATAATGAAGAGGCTTCCCTGAAATTAGTGGTCTTTCGATTAATACAAATGTTATAAATAAGAAAAATGAAAAAGCAAGAGCACAATGAACGATCAGGAAAGTTACTGGCACTAAAATCTGAATATCAAAAGCTATTTCCTAGCCAGGTAGGTGTAATATGTAAAACTAGACTGAATAAATAACTTTCAAAAATGTGTTCCATTTATGTAAGTATCAAAAGAATCCCATAAGCCTACTGTAAAAAGGAATGTTCATACCTAGTATTTTAATTCCCAGAATACTATTAATATCTACTCCTGCTATCTAATTTTATTTCAAAATTTTAAGTCTTAGATTCCAAGAAACTCTTTCCCAGGGACCAATACATATAAAAAGAGAAAACACCTCTGAGCAGGGAATGTTTCCAATCACCCTCTAAAATTAAAAAGGGAGAAAAAGAGAGATTAAGTGCCTGCACAAACACAACCACAGCCCATGGATGGTGCTTACGCTGAGCTAAGCCCCCTGCAATTTAACACAGACATCAATTTATTGCCTAGTTGTGTTTGATTTTTATATTCCTGAAATTTTATTGTGCCAGGAGTGGGGCCAACAAAAGATAAAGTAAAGCAAAAATGTAACAATTGCCTCTGCCATTCCATCTGCCGGCCCCTTTCATGAGGAACTGCATGCCCAATTTTGATCTCCAAGTAATGTCACAGTAATAAAACTAAACTAACTCCTCCTCACACACACACACTTCCTCGACTACCTTGATAAAATGCAGAATTAGTTCATTACTGATGCTAATAGATATCATTACCCAAGTCTTTTTCACCATGGAGCTGCCAATCAGCGGGTCCAAAGAAAGATGCAGAGAAAGCTCTAAGTGTGACAGCCACTTTCCCCTTTTTCAGTCCCTTTCTTTGGAAAATTGGTCCGCTCCAAAAGAAAGGGAAGAAAACATCCACTGGCTCTTTGAGGAAAGGTTTCCCAAGGCCTGTGATTTGCTGACATGCGGGGAGTTATGATGTTGTGAGAACAGCCCTGATGACAGCAATACTATCCCACACTGCTCCTAGGATGTCCAGAGCAATCCAAGGGATCATGATAAACTTCATATGTGAGGGCAGAGGGCCCCGCCTGACCCACAGAGCCAGGCACATGAAAGAAACAATAAAAACTTGATTTAACTATGGGATCCCTTCCAGAGGGCTTAATTATCTATTGTATTACCACATTCCCGTTATTCAGCAGTCTCTTCTGTCTCGGACTGAAGTCCAACTGCAGTATTTGTTTGGAACAAATTCAGGGAAAACTCCAAACTAACCAGATCATAGAGGACTCAGTTAAATAGGGAACAGCAGTTATATAAATAGAAGTCCCCTAGGCTGGAAAATATTCTGGTTGTCTGCTAAGTTTCAGGAATGTTGAAGACAGTTGAATCCACTTTCAAAACATCTACACCTATGTTATCCTCATGTTTCATATGACATGGTACAGATTCATCAATTGTGTAAATGTTGTCATCCCACCAAACTAGCAATTTTTCCATGTTGACATGTCATAACAAAGATAGCCTTCAGTTCTTAATTTCTATACATTAGTAAATCAGTGTTCCACACTCTTGCCTTAAATGCTCATTTTCTGGGGGTAATCAGAAGATAAATTATTCCTAATGGCATCGCAGTGTATGAGAAAAATACTCAATAAAACATCCTGAAGTCTTCCGATGAATAGTTGTGTGTGCAAGACGTCACTGTCAATTCTACTTTTTTAATTAGAAAAACTTGGTGTTTGACATTGTGAAGGTGTAACAACTAGTTGAGAGAATGAAATTTTAACTTTTTAACTGGTTGCCTAACACCATAAACAGACAGCTAAGAATTCAAATGCAAAACTGCCCAACAGCAAGAAATTCACATACAGATGACTAAGATAAATGTGATAAACTTGCTTTGTTAACATTATGTCTATGATTGACACTGAAAACTGCATTGACTATATATTCTTTCATTCAAATGTGTAGAAACAGCATTTGAATTTCATGAAATTTGGAAACCAAGGCACTGCCTGCATATTCATTTTTTATTAAGTGCTCCCTAACTTACCATCAACATCATCTTACCACTTAACTTTCACCTCATTTTCTTCCCATTTACTTTGTTTGGCCTCAAATTTTTCAAAGATCCACCAAAAAAAAAAAGCAAAGCTATTTTTACAATTGTATTTTTTAAAGAGGAAAAATGCTCTTTGTAATTGCTTCAGGACTATTGCCTAAAACTGAGTTGTGTTCCCTCTGGAGGATAAATATCTGGCCATTCCCGATAGCTTCTGTGCAATATCTAGTCCTACACTCTAAATGGAAGAAGGCTTTGATAAATACTTGATGGCAAGGACAACACAGATGGAAAAAGTGTTGAGCTATAAGCCTCCTGAAGGCAGGCTCTGAGACTTTTTCTCATTGTCCTCTCCTCATCTAGCCTAGCGTCTTGCATATAGAAGCTCCATAAAAGCTTACTGAATACAGAAGTGTGTCCTGAGCCTAATTTTTTTACAGAACATATAAAAATCTCTCTCCTTTTTCTCCTACAGATACCACCATGCAGACTAAGACCATTAAGATTATCAAATATATTAAAACCCGATTTTATTGGAAAAATAATATAATTGGAACAGAGGATAGAGAAGAGAAAAAAGGAATTTTTAAAAAGGAATAAGTTAACCTAACAAGCAATTGATGGGCTAAGCACAGGCCAGTACTGCTATGATGCCATGAGCTAAAGAGGACAAAAAACTCAATTTTGGAAATCTGTGGTTCCAAAAATATTTTTAAAATAAAATTAAAATCCTTCACTGAAATGTCAGCACCTCTCTGAACAATGTAGCTCACATCCCTCTGTAAAATCTTCTTGGTTCTGGCTAACAGCTGGCAAGTTGATCCCTGCAATTTTCCCTTTGCAGAAATAGCTTTGTGAGGAGAGAACTGACCCTCCTGGGCTAATAAGCCCAAACCGCGCCAAACCTGGAGGGCTGAAATGGAAGGGACATTGTTGTGTTAAGTACTTTACAACAACTGTTTCTTCTCCTCTTGACACAGCCTGACTTCCTTAAAGAAGATTTGACTGGCCAGACAGCTGTGTTGACCCTTAAGCCTTCTTTGATTCGTGATTTTTTTTTTAACAAACAGAATAGAAATTCACAATCCAAATCCTTTCCTAAGCCCCAATACTTGTGAATTTGCCAGTGTTGTGCCTGAAGGATGTGGACATTTCAGTAATCTATAAGCAGAAAGTTAAAGATTGGGTCTACACAATACCAAAACCTTTCGATGAAAAGCAAGAGAGAAAAAAGCGAGCAATCAGCCAGAAGCTTTATTCAAAGGTGATACTTGAAGTTGTGTGGGCTAAATCTATTTAACTACCTAAAAATTACACTTTTCACTCAGACACCATGTCAACAAACAGACAACCAAGAATAGAGACAGGCATATCTTCTTTCAAAAATGTTATCCATAATGATCACTTCATAGGTCGTCATAAGGAGTTTTCACTTTTTATATATTTCTGTATTGTCCAATTCTTCCAAAATCGATCACACATTTCTTTTAGTTCTGGAAAAAACCAAGCTATTATCTTTTCAAAACGACAAAAAAAAAAAAATGCCTAGTACTCTCTCCACATGGGGTAAAATTCGAGCATTTTGGGCAAAAGGTGGAGTGGCAGAAACAATTTTTTTGTTTGGTCACAGGGTCTAATCACTTTGTCAAGGTTTTAAACTTGCATAGCCCCAGGCAACAGGAAAAGAAAATACTTCTATTTATTCTCAGTGTTTTTTGCTATACAGAGACTTCTCCCGCTCAGCCCCTCTCATTGTGTTTTTAATAACGTGATAGAACTGCTTTTTCGCACTCTAACCTTCCTTTGATTATCTTCACGTAATGCTGTTCCTTTCATTCACCAGTGACAAATGCAGAATTTTGCGCGTGCACGCGCGCGTCCACACAGTTAACCTACACCAGTCCTAATGCACAAAAAAAGAGACTTCTGGATCAGCCACTTTTCTTCAATCATCTCCAAAGCTCTGCAAAGCCAATACCCTTATTAATTAAACATTTCGCAAGGAAAAACCGTTCCCTCTCCTTACACCTCCTAAGCTCCTCCCGGCACGCCCGGAGAGAATAAGGAAGTTCTCTGCCTCCCACTTTCTGGCCTCATCCAGGCTTTGGTGTTATAAAAATCTAGTTTCGAAATATCCACTTTCTTAAATGCCCGCCTCCCAGTTCTCCTCTAAACGTACCAGAACGTTCGTGTGGACAGGAGGGAACTGAACCTGCTCCGTGGCAGAAGAGCATACCCACACCTGAACTAGGGTGGAGGCACAGGTTGAAGGAGAGGGCTTCAGTTCAGGCCCCAACTACTGTCCTAAAAGCCCCTGCATCAGAAGGTTCTGGAGAAAACCAGGAAGGCGACAGTGAAAGGGCGAACGGGCTGTGCGCCTAGCTCCGAATGGCAGGAGCGCCATTTCCGAGCCCAAACTGTTCGGACTCCAGCGAACAAACCCGAGCGGGAAACGCGCACAGGGCACAGGGGACAGAAGCTGCGGGGTCAGTACAGTCTCACCGCAAGGCACAGGCGCGAAGCTGGCGCGGACACCTGGGTAACATGGCTTGAGAACCAGCAAGGAGACACGGGGTCACTGGCAACTCGCAGGGCACCCCGGTAAAAAGTGGAGACCAAGCTTGGGGGAGACCAAGCTTGAGGGATTCCAAGGCTAACAAAGAGTGGCCTCTGGGAATGGCCGAGTCAGAGAAAGGGGCCTGGGAGGACTAGAAAGTAGGCGAGCAGACCGTGGAGGAGAGCCGTCGCGCGCACTTCTGCGGGACTCGGGCCACTGTTGCGCGCACCCGCGCGGATCTCTGCCCTACCACCTTCCCGTGAGAGGCAATGTACACGACTGGGCTGAAGGGAAGTTCTGCTCGCTGGGCGTGCCTCTTGGGCCTTCCAGAAAAGGACTTGGGTAAAGGAGGACAAAGTCCTCGACGCACACTGATGCCAGTGCGTGGGGAGCGCTGCGGGGGCGCGGCCACTTACTTCTCGTAGTCATACTTGCAGTAGAGCTTCTTGTCCCGGTAGAAGCAGGTGGTCTCCAGTGGCTCTTTGCAGGAGGCGCACTGCACGCACTGCTCATGCCAGAAGCTGTCGTTGAGCCGCAGCAGAAACCTGTCCAAGATGACCCGCTGACAGCCCTCGCAGACAGACTTGGGGCTCACCGCTCTGCCTGTAGCCGCAACAGACGTTCGCGGGTGAGCAGCCCGGGCAGGTCGACCATGCCAAACCTGGCCGGGACCCGCTCCTGATCCCTTCACACCCACGGATTCCCCCAGCGCCCCCCAACCCAGGGAGTCTCTGCTAATCAACCAAGCTGAGACTTGGAAAAAATCAAACCAAGTGGCGTTTCTAACAAACGGAGACTATGTGAGAAGGTTTAATTCCTAGCGGGGGAGGGTACAGAAATCAGTAATTGGCCTTTAATTAACAAACACACCCAGGTATGCTTGCAAACGTGTGCACATCCTGTAAGATTAAATTACATACAAATTTGTGCTTTCAGGTTTATTACGTCGTAATTATTAAATCACTATGCCTGTCTCTGACTGTTTTAAAAACTGAGAATGCATAAGAACAATTTGGATTTTTCTTTGTTAAAACGCAGAGTTCTGTTCTATTTTTTGAGGGGAAACAAAATTTTCTCTCTTCTTCCTAAAAGTCCTGGGGTACAGAAAATGTAGTCTCACTCCGAAGCAAACCTAATATTATTCAAACCGATGAACCCCAAACCGCTGCGTCTTGGCTGGCATGCAAATTGCACATGAGTTTTTCATAACTAAGAAGCGTCAAAACACAGGGAGGGAAAAAATTCGCGGAAGAAGTAAGCCGCGGAGTGTCCCGGCCGGGATTCCCGATGCCAGGCGCGTTCAGCAGCAGTGCTTGAGGGCGAAACGGGCCTCAAAGCGACTCAGCGGAGGCAGGGAATCCACTCTTTGCTACCCCTTGGACTTTTTGTGCTTTGTTCCTTTAGTTTGTGGGGGGCGGAGAGGTGGTTCAGGTGGCGACGCTTGGCCACCTTTATTGGCACTTTTCACAGCTATTGAAAGAAGGCCTTGTCCCCCAGTAACAACACTCTTGCGCTTGTCCCCCGGTACCAACACTCCTGCGCTCCCCATTTCCCGGCTGCACTCTCTGTCCACTCTCCCCTTCCGAGAGGCCAGGCCACCGGCTCGGGAGCTGGACCTGCCGCTTTGGGGATCGGACGAGGAAGGTTAGGAGAAGCAGCGAGATAGATCTCAATTTTACAATTCTATTTTCTTTCGGTAGGGTCTCCGCGTCCTGGGCCACGACCTGGGCGTTGAGAGCGAACGTGGGCCGGACGGAGGGCACAGAGCAAAAAGCGACGCCCGCTGTATACATAAATCCGCACCCGCTACCCGCCCGGGTACTGCCTGCTCTGGCCTCCGCTCTCTTCCGAGGCTGGGCAAGTCCAAAAGTTCCCGAAAGGGGGGTTCAAAGAGGGGCGCTCAGTGCACGTGATTTCGTTTCATCTGGGGTGTTGGAGGTGGGGAGATTCCTCTCTGGATTTGGTTTCTCCAGCAGAACTGTCTCATCCTCCACATTTATGCCGCTCTAGCGCTTCCGAGTGAAAGAGTTAAGAAGTTTAAAGGACAGAACGAAAATCCCTCCTGCTAAAATACAATAAAATAAAACGAAACTCGGGCTTCCCAAACTTGAAAAGCTCCGAGGGCGGAGTGGGTGGGGAAGCCGTAACCAGAATCTCTGGCTTCAGCTCTGCAAGACCCGTGTGTGGACACTCTTCCGGGGTCCTTGACTAGCTGCTCCTACTCTGTAGCTGCAAAGGAGTTGTGAGGGGGGACCCACAGGACCCGGCATCCAGCTCCAGTTAATTAATGCGGAGGCTAGGGCCCCGCCGCGCGGTCTAATCCCCGCGCTGAGCTGCCTACCGGCCCGGAAAAGTCTCTCTCGGCCGTGCCTATGGCTGAAATTGTGGCTGGAGTTGGTGGGGGAGAGAAGCCGCCTCGAACTTGGGCGCTCCAGGCCTCGGGTCTCGGATGCTATTGCCTCTAGGCCGTGAGAAGAGGGCGGCATTTATGAGACGTCGATCAGCTCCGAGATTAAAAATCCAGCCCTGGGTGTTTTTAATCACTTGCCACTCAGACGCCTGCGAACAAGCTCGCCCGCCCCTCGCGGCTTTGGGGAATTCGGTGCCCGGTGCGTGAGGCCTGGGGCGGCTTGTTGGATTTATTTGGATAGGGACGACCCACAAGGACTGACGGACAGATAGTGATGGGGCTCAGTTTAGTGCATGAAGTGGGGCGCTAGCTCCCCTATCGCGGACCAGGTCCCAGAGAGCCAGGCTCCAGACCTCAGGGCCAGGCGGGAAAGAGAGTGCGCCCAGGACGCACGGCCTGAACACTCACCCAGCAGCGAGGAGAAGGAGGCCGAGGTGTCGATCGCGCTTTGGAAGTTCTCCTCCATCTTTAGGCCGTCCAGCATGTTCGGGCCGGGCCGGGAGGACCTGTAGAGGAGAAGAAACGATGCGTCTGACGTCCGTGTCCGCTGGGACTCGGCTCCCGCTGCCACCGCACTCCTGGGAAAGAACGGAGGGAGTGTCCAGGGCGACCAGAATCAGCCAGGAGGAGAGAGTCCAGCCAAGAGAATGTAGGGTGGGAGGAGAGATCAGTCACTGCGAACTGCTCTGACTGATCTGATTTCACTCGAAGTCAACACGTTATGTACTTAGGCCTCCGCCCCCCAACTGCGTTTCTCCTTCTCCTGCCCGCCCCCCCCCCCACCTCCATCCCTTGCCCCAGGTTTTCCATCCCGAATCCGACTCCGCCCCAACCTATACGAAGGTGGGCCCTCGGGACGTCTCTGCAGGAACCCAGCTACTGGGGTATGATGGGTATATAAAGAGTGGGTTCCCTCCCTCGCTCGACGGGGTCCAGGCACGCGGGACGATAGGGTTTGCAATCCCGCGTCCCAGCCGCCCCGTTGAGGCCCTCACCTGCCCCAGGTCGAGAAGGGGCACAGTAAGGGACCCGGAGAGCGTCCCGCCCGCTTCTGGACTCCTGGCGCTGCACTCTGCTGGGGGGCGCGCGGGAGCCGGTGTGCGGGACGCGCAGGGAGGTCCTCCCGCCAGTCGGCCAGTGCAGAGAATGTCTGCAGAAGCAAAGGAGTCGCCTCGGGGAGGAGCCCCGGCTGGCCCGGCTCAGTCTTGGATGCATTTCAAATCAACTTTCAGAAACACGCCCGCCCGAGCGACAGCCTAGGCACGGGTAGCCTTACTTACCTGATAGGCGAGCAGTGACTGGAGCAGAGAGAAGTTGCGGAGCGCTGCTGGAAGCTTTGGTCGGGGAAGGCGTCGCCCCCGAGACTGCAGCCGCAGGAGCCGCCCTCGGCTCCGGAGCGCCGGGGAGGGAGCCGGAGCGAATGCCGGCCCCTGGCTCTGCTCCTCGGCGCGCCCGGGCAGGGCCGGGACGTGGTCGCGAGCTGCCGGCCTTCCCGGGACGTCCTACCAGCCCGCGTCGCTCCCTAGCAGTGGGAGAGGGCCGGTTGCTTCTCCGAGGCTAGGAGGGAAGGCAGAGGCCCAGGGTCCTGGGTGCGAGTCGGCCCTGCTTCGCCGGGGCGGATCCTGCAGCTTCTGACAGGGGCCGCGGCGCTGCGTGCGCGTCGGAGGAGAGGGGGTGGGGTGCGCTGGGCGGGGGGCTGGCAGCGCGTCCCGTGGCGGGGCTGTGGTGCTCCCTTTCCCAGCCTAGCGGCGCGGCCACCACACGGCCGCGGCCCTCTGCGCCCCTCCGCCTCTGGGAGCTCTCGGACACGCAAAGTTTCCTACCCTCCACGTGTAACTGTTACCTCGGGGCTCTCTGGCCCGGTCGCCCCCCAATGCCCCTCACCACAACTGGGCCTTTGAGGAGATGTCGGCGCCTCCCGGACCGCGGTGCGGCCTAGAGGATTCCCCCGCCGCTCTCCAACTGCTGCAATAAAAGCGCTGCAATCCTTACCCGGGCCCTGGGAAGCGCTGAGAAGCTGTTTAGCGCCTGTGGTTGTGGACTCAGAAGCTCTGAGCTCCTCAAACCCCTCATCATCCGAGGGCTCTCGCCAGTTCCCAACTTCCTTTAAGCTCGAACCGTATTCACTGATGGGGTATACAGAGGCCATGGGACCCATGGTCTAAGAATCACGCTCTTGGGAGACACTAGGTGGGATCTGCCCCGCAAGATGATAAACCTGCAATGACACTCTACAGGAAATCAGGTAAAGGGACATTGTTAGGGGAACAAAGTCTCTATGGGGAAATGTGAATTATCTGCACCTCCTAACTTTAATTTGCAGTAACAGACCTTTAGCCCCCTTCAGAGCAGGGATAAGGCCTTATCCGTCTATATATCCCAGGAGGTAAGCATGTTGTGTGGCCCCATGTGGATGCTCAATAAATAAATCACAATGCTGGCTGGCGTTTATCATTTATTTTGTGCCAGCTTTGTTACATAGTCACCTCATTTAATCTTTACAACAACCCCCATGAAGGGGAGACAATTGTTGTCCCAGTCTTACAGTTGAGGGAAATGTAAGGGAATTTATGGAATCTGAGTCCCATCATCTGAATATCATGGGAAGGTTCAGTTCAATTCAGTGTGATTCTCTGGGGCACCTTCAGTTCCTAAACTGAACTGAACTGAGATGAAATTGGCAGGCCGTTTGACATGGTGAACTCAAGCAGAGGAGATGCCACATAGCCAGGGTTTTTCTATTACCTCCTCCAGAGACAGAGGCACTTCTTTATTTTTAAATAAAAAGTGCTGGCAGCAACTTGCTCTAATGTGCTTAGGAGCAGCGACCCCACTCGCCATTCTAAGTGCTTTCCGCCAGCAGGCACAAGCCAAACACTGAATATGACTCCAGACGAACGAGGGCAAATGGCAAAGAGACTAATACGATATATTTGAATGCTGCTTTACACTTTTCAGGCATTTTCACATACACGATTTTGCTTGATCTTTACAGCAAACCTGTGAAGCAGGCAGAACAGTTTTATCCATTGTTTCAGATGAATATTTGGAGCTTAGCATGGCTGGGAGATTTCCCTGATGTTGCCCAGATGGCTAGTGGCATGTCTCCTAACACCTGACCTCTGTCCTTTCTGTCACCCCAGGTATAGCAGGGTGCAAAAAAAATGCAAACTACAAGTATTATTAGGATAATATGTGAAATAGAAGTTAAGCAAGAAAAAAATGGAGTAGGGCAGATACAACCATAAGGAATATTTTTATTTAAATACTCAGCAGAGTTTGGGTTTCACTAAAGGTCTTGAATATATGAAATCTGTTTTAACTAGTGGTAAGACTGTTCCTTTGAATATCCTGAAAGTGGATAGATTGTCATTTGACCTGAAACCCAAATCTTTCAAACAATTCTTATATCCACCCACAAGGCAGCTTGATTAGTGTAGATCACAGAGGTTTTTTGTGAGAATGTCCCCCCAGCCATGGGGCACTTCAGGATGGGGACTGCGCCTCAAAGTCACATCATAAGTCATATCACTTTTAGTGCAGACCCAGACACATATAATTGGTGAACAAATGCCCTTTACTTGGCTGAGGAATGAGTAGAGCTCTCACTACAGTCAGGAGGCACTGCAGTGAAGGGTCAGGAATCAAAGCACCTCAGTTCCATTCCCAGCTTTGCCACTGAATTGGTCTGGGCCATCAGTTCACCTCTTTAGATGTCAATACCTCTCTGGAATGAAGGGTCTACATTATGTGGTTGGTCAGGCCCTCACGGTCTAAAGTCTGTGAAATCAGACTGGCTTTGGCCAGTGGGGTAGGCAATAGAACCAACATATCCGTATGGGGTGCTGAACAGTGGTTGCCTAGGTGTAGTCTTGGCTGATGTATTTAAGTGATGTGTCTAAACCAATAAAGATGAAACATATTTATCTGGAGCCTTCTCTTTTGTGATTTATTTGCCCTCTTTCAATGAAGTGAATGTCATGAATCCCACTCCTACCCCAGGATTGTTTCAGTTTGGCCTTCGTCAACTCAGTGACATGGATGGGTGGGACAACCACAGGTGGATCATTCTAACCCCTCTATGAAAGATCCTCCTACTGTGCCTCGTGTTTTTCCTTGTGGTTTAAACTCAAACGCTTTTATTTTACCTTTTAAATGAAAGAAGATGCCACAGAGCCACTGCCCAGAAGCCATTTATGAAGAATCAGCCAACTTCTCCCTTTTATCAAAAAGAAGTACTCTGATAATTCATAGGAATGAGGTGAATAGGCTTCAGAGGGGACCCAAAAGATTACACATTTAGAGTTGGAAATGATTTTAAAGCTCATGTGGTCCAACCATTTAGTTTGTAATGGATCAAAATTCATTTCTCTAAAGTTTCTGCCCTCTGTTCCATTGATTCCTCAGGGCTAGCCATTCAGGAAGTCAAATCCTGCCTCTAAAACTTTCAGATGTAGGCAGAGCTGGCCTCCCTCTCCTGCCCATTCTTTGAATCTGATCCAGTTTTTCTGTCTCTTATAAATGGTGGCACCCAGGCCTGCTATGACTTTCCAGTGATAGTATGTTCAGGGTGTTTCTCAAGCAATATAACACCCATTAATGTGCCGCATTTTCTTTTTTTTTTTTTTAAGATGGAGTCGCTCTCTGTCGCCCAGGCTGAAGTGCAGTGGTGCAATCTCGACTCACTGCAAGCTCCACCTCCCGGTTTCACGCCATTCTCCTGCCTCAGCCTCCTGAGTAGCTGGGACTACAGGCACCTGCCACCATGCCCAGCTAATTTTTTTGTCTTTTTAGTAGAGACGGGGTTTCACCGTGTTCGCCAGGATGGTCTCAATCTCTTGCCCTCTTGATCCACCCGCCTCAGTCTCCCAAAGTGCTGGAATTACAGGCGTGAGCCACCCCGTCCAGCCTTGTGTGAGCATTTTCAATAACTGCTGTTGACTGACACTGTATGTGTCATTAACAAAACCTCCTCAGTCCTTTTCCACATGGTCTGCTAGCAGGGCCCATCTCTGCCATATCGCATTTGTACAACTGATCCAAGTGTGAAATGTATCCCTGCTAAGAGATAGGTAGCTGTTGTCTCAGAAATCTTGCAACTTCAAGCAGATCCCAAGAGATCCAGGAACTATGTCTTAAGCCTAGTGCTTTGTTTTGAGAGGGAAATATGTGGCCCTTGCCAAGTTGGTCTGGAAGCACCATCATTGGAGGAAGACAGGCCGGGACCAATGAGTGGGTGTATCTGTGGGTCCCAGGGGGTATGTGAGACCTTGGAACTTGGAGATACTTCTCCAAGTAGGAGGTTTTCTAGATCCTGTTCCAATTCTGTCATCTGTCTTCAGTCCAATAGCGATTTGTAGAAGATGAGGGTGGGATGTGCAGAATAGTTGTGGAGCTATCCCTTCTATGGTAGAAAACATAGAAGCAAAAATATCAGATGCATGAGTCTTTGTGGCTGAGATTTGGGGAGAGGAGTGAGGACAGAGGAGTCAGAGACCAAAGCTTGTTGAGAGGGAAGAAGAAAGGGAGGAGGGCCGGGCGCGGTGGCTCACGCCTGTAATCCCAGCACTTTGGGAGGCCGAGGCAGGTGGATCACAAGGTCAGGAGATCGAGATGAGGCCATCCTGGCTAACACGGTGAAACCTTGTCTCTATTAAAAATACAAAAAATTAGCCGGGTGTAGTGGCGGGTGCCTGTAGTCCCAGCTACTCGGGAGGCTGAGGCAGGAGAATGGCATGAACCCAGGAGGCGGAACTTGCAGTGAGCCGAGATCGCACCACTGCACTCCAGCCTGGGCAACAGAGCGAAACTCTGTCTCAAAAAAAAAAAAAAGAAAGAAAGGGAGGAGGACGGACATCCTGCTATAGAGTGGAGATGACAGGAACACATTTTTTTACTTTCCTTTTCTTGCTCTCATTTCTGTGTTTTATTAAGGGAAACACAAAGGAAAAATTGTGTTATTTGTTTAAAAATGTCAAAGTGCGTTTCAAGCAAGAGGAAAAAAAGCAGGAACATTACCGCCTAGAATGGCAATATTCTAACGAGGACAGCCAAAGACTGGCTCATGGTTGCAGGGACACACTTGAACTACACACTACCCTTACCTGGATTATTTTCATGTGAATCCCCCATTCCTGTGCTGACACTCAGATCTCTGAACAGAGCTAGAGGACCAGATGGCTCTCACTTTCTAGGGTGAAAGGGACATCCCAAACCAGCCGCTGGAATAGGAGGAAAGTCTGACAATGCAAATGTGGATATTGCTCCCTAATCATAAGGCTGGCAAAGGTTCCCTCTAGCCTGGCAAAGATGGCCCTACGCAAGGAGCAGACTTGTCCAGGCTAACAAGAGTACCATTGAAAGCAGCACATTCTTTGAACCTTGCAGTACAATTATCTACATGCCCACTTTATCTTCCTGCTGTCCTATGAGCTCGTTAAGAGAAGGTTCCATGTCAGACTCCCCTGTGATTCTCCTCAACGTGGCACAATGTTTCGCATACCGTAGAGGTCCCGTGAATATTTGTTGACTAAGTACAAATGCCCTGAAGTCATAGTCTACTTAATGCCATAACTCAGCAGGCTGGATTAAGCATGAGTGGGCTTTGGAAACAGACAGGCCTGAGTTCAAATCCCAGTGCTGACATTAGTAAGCCATTTAATCTTAAATTATTCAACCTCTCCAAGTTTCAGTTTCCTTATTGGTACAAGAAGAGGAATGATATTCCCCCGGAGTTATTGAGAGAGTTAATAGGGACAATGGCTGTGAAACATCTAATAATCTGACCAACTTAATGTTCAGACTGTGTAACTCTCCTCTACCATCCCTCCAAATGAGTGCATATAGCTTCTGAAGGGAAATCACCTTGGCTTTGCCCTGTTCTTATGAGTAAACAGGAACCATGCCAGCATTCAGGCAGAGTCCCTGTGCCTAGTAACAGCAGTTATCATGGTGTAACTGAGGGGTTTCTGTGCCTGGGATAGGCTGTCCTCCATGGCTGGGCTCATGGCATTGTAGGGCAGTTAAGAAGACGGTCCCTGGGGTCAGGCAGACCTGGGATTGGTTGTTGACACTGCCACTGATGATGGCCTTGGACAAGTTCTTTAATCTCTCCGAGCTTCCATTTCCTCATTTGGTAAACTGAGGAAATTATTGAGCTGTTTTTCTGTGTGTTTAAATAAAATAACAAATACAAAATACCTAGCACAATGCTGGGAACATCGTAAGGATTCAGTGAATTGTAGCTGCTATTGTGATCATTGTCGTCATTATTGGACAATAAGCAGCTCTAGGACCATGTTTTATTTACATCTGTGGTACCCAGCACTTGAACACAGGTGTCCAGAGAATGTAACTTGAATTAACCTAAACCGAACTGAACTGAAGACAGTCCCTGGTGCTGAGTGAGGCTAGCGTAGTGTTTGGCTCTTGGTTCCACCCACACTTGAGATGGCATTTCTCCTGGAGCAATCCCACGTGTTGCCTAACAAGTCCCCAGATTGCAGGCTTCCTGCATGAGGCCCTCACTCATGGGCTCTGGCAAACCCTATTTTTGACATCTATGTGTGATACTTCACACCAAATACCAGAAACCTGGACATAATGGGGGGAGACTGGGGCGTGAAAAGTGAACTCCCCCAGACATCAAAACAGGGAGAGATCTGTGAAGAGGTGAGGTCTGTTAGCTCCTGGGCCTGGTTCATGTGCCACCACATCTCAGTTATCACGCGATGAATGTACGGATGAATTTGGCAGATGTCCTCGGGACAATGCACAGCGAGCAGTTGGGAGCCTGGCTGAAGCCTTTGCATCATTGGGGTGTCCCTGTGCTGACTACAACAGGTAGGAACAGGCCCCACAGGCAGGCAATGCCTAGGGCAGAGGCAGCTGGCCTGAATTAGCACTGTGTTGAAACAGGTGCAGAGGCCATCTCCATCAAGCCAGTAGCAAGACTCCAGTTTCCTACAGGCATTTTCAGGAAGGGACTCTACCTGTGTCTTCACCCACCAAGGGCATTAAACCACAATGGGACTGAGAATGCCCCTGCCCTTGAATGTACATCCATCCTCATTCTTCTGATGGATACGCCCTGTTTATTCCATTGTTAATTTATTTATATAATATATCTCTCCTAGTTTCTAAACAGGATTTGAGGTGACATACAAATACTACCAATAGCGAAAACGATTTTTTAAATTAAAATTATATACTGGGAGCAGAAAAGCAAATCTCTCCCCCACCCAAATAATAATGTGGGGATAAATATTTGAATTGTGATAGAATGTTAAATGTTACTCTGTGTTTACAAGATGAAACAGAGAAAAGTAAAGCTTTACAAAATTGTTATAATCTGATCAAATTGTGTTTCCAACAATATTTATGTGTCTAGTTGGCTTTAGGACAGAGTCTGTAATGAAAGAACATATGTAACTCATGACAATGGAGATCAGCCCTGTGACCTCATGAACAGTGTTTAAAAATTTTTACTTTTGTTTATTGACGGTATCTCACCTTTTGTGAAAATAATTATAGCAAATGTAAAAGAAATGATATATACAACAAGTTAATAAGATAGAACTACAAAACCAGGAAGAGAGAAAACAGATAATATTAAATATAAGAGTTAACAGTTGTCTCATTGAGGGTAGCAACTATGATAACATGGTTCAATCTAACATAGTTCTAAGTACATACTTGGCACTTGTTATGTGTGAACATTTGAGCAAATGAATACCGCGAATGAGAGTCCAATTTGCCTTTGAGTTTCCTGGTGGCTAGGGCAAAAAGAGAAATAATCACCTTACAGATATTTTTGCACCTGGATTAGAGTGGTAATTGTGGATTTGTTTGATTAAACAAAAAAGAAAATGTACCATTAATCCTCATACCTCTAGATTCTAGTGCCCAAGGAGGCAAACAGTGAATCTTTCCACCCCACTCCTCAGCACAGTGCCTTGCATAAAATAGATATTTGTTGCATGAATATATTAATAAGGTCATTAAAATAAAGGTTTTTTTGATGCATCTAAGACATGATTCCATTTCCTCCTTTCTTATCCCCAATCCTTTTTTAACCTTAAAGTTCAGAGAGGAAAAAAAATTCTCAGGAGGGTATCGAAGGCGAAGGTATTCCAGGTAGATGACATGTCTTCAGCAAAGGCATCCGGGAAGAAAGTCAAGGTAAGTTAGAGAATCTCTGTGCACAGAAGGAAATGGGGCAATGCAAGAGGTTTGAACACTGGACTTTAAGTTTCTGACTCCACAGGCCATAGAGAGTCTTCGAAAGTTTGGGATTGGAGGAGTAAAATAATCAGGAGTTTGGTCTACGTTTATTAATTCTGGTATCAGTGTGGCTGATGAATTCAAAGGAAGGAGAAGATGGAGGTGGAGCAGATAAACTTAGTTACTCTAGTATAAGTGAGAAATGTAAGGCCTGACCCAGGGCAGGGAAATGACATTGAGGGAGATGAATGTAAGAGCAATATCGGAAATCAAGTCATAAAGTTCAGCATCTGTTTAGTTGTGAAGTGGGGAGAAATGAAGGGGAAAACAAAGAGTGTTGGGGAACAGTGTGGCAGTAACAGGAGGAAAGCAGCAGGAAGGGGTGCAAGAAGAAGTTTGGCGACTTTTCAAAATGTTTTCCCATCCATTATCTCATTGATTTCATATGCAAGCAGAGTGAGATCCACCCTGAGTGTCAACTGAAAACTGCTCTGCCCCTGTTTAGAGCTGCCAAGTTTCAATAAGCAAACCTGTGCCTTGATCCTTCTGGTAGCACCAGGACCCCCACTGGCAGGTGCCCTGCCCTCTCCAGGCAGCCCCAAACCTTCACCAGGGCTCAGTCACCCCATCCTGGCTCTAAGCCAGCAGCAGCTAAAAGCTGGGTAGTGCAAACACTGCGGCCTGCCATGCTTGCCAGGAACATGGATGGGTGTGCCCCGGAGTTCAGCCAGAGTCTCCCAGAACATCTGGGCAGGGTGGGGAGGGAGGAGCACAGCCATTGGAGTTTCTTTAACGTCTCATCTTTCTTCCCGCTGGGTAGCAGGCTCTGGTTTCACCACTGACTCACTTCCAGGCACAGGGAAGTGGTTTCACCCCAGGCTGCAACTTCTCCCCTGAGCAATGGGGCAGATAATATTTCTCACCTCCTTAGGACAGCAGGAAGTTAATGAGAGGGCTCTGCATGCTGCTGGCTGAGCCTCAGTTGGATGGCACGAGTGATTGCATAAAGAGAAGAAACACTGACCTAGTTATAAAAAGTCAGTCCTGGACGGGGCTCCAGCGCAGAGCTGGTCTAGCCTCTCACCTCGCAGATGAGGGGCCTCCAGTCTGTAGCCACGACCACTCCCAGCTGTCATCTGTTGGTTTTCAGACATATATGTTGGGGCCTCTGATGGATCCCTACATCCCAAGGAAAATCCAAATTTCTCTGCACAAGCTGGTCCCACCCAACATTTCCAGCCTTCTCTCCCTCACTCCCCTTCTCTCTTCCCTCCTCCTCACTCAACTCCAGGCATTCACAACTCTACATTACCCACAACACACACACACACTGTGACTCAGACACTCCCCATGCATTTTCCTGGCACAGACCTGTGCTCTGCTACCCGGGCAGCAGTGTCCTCAGGCAGGAGTCCCCTTCCCTTTCTTCTCTGCCCTGTTGAAAACCCACCTCTTAAGCCCTCAGACAAGTAATTAGCACCTCCTCTGCCCTGGCAGGCTGTTTAGCATTTATCACAAGGCATCACCAGTTTTCCTTTAGATACCTGCCTCCTTCACTAGAAAACACACAGATGTGTGACTTAGAGAGCTTAGTGTCCTCAGAGCCTCCCAGAGTCAGGCCCTGGTGACAGATGTGGGAAATGAAGAAGGTAAAATGCAGATTATAGTAGGGTTTACAAACCAAGGGTGCATAAACTGGGATGTAGCGAAGTCTCCCTCCAGCCCCTGCTCTCTGCCCAGCTCTCCTTGATATATAACATGCCAGGTAGCAGGTTATTAGGCATCCTTGCAATTTCTTTAAGTATACCCCCCAAAAAACACAACACAAATATAGATCCTTTACTTCCCGCTTTGTAACCCAAAACATAACTTTTTTTTTTTACAGAGGCCCTTTAAAATCTTCCAAGTTTCTCTTATTCTTCCTCCCTCTATTCAAATCTTCAACCCATAGGTTTAACTATCCATGAAACAAATAATACCACACATTTAATGTAAGTCACAGTACAGGTGCATCTTGCCTTTAAAAATGATTGAGTTCCTGGGAAATCATGTAAAATCACATTTGTATTAAAGTAGTCACATTCCCAGTGCATTGAAGGGGCATGTTGTTTAAAGATATTTAGGAGTGAATCTTCTTATCGAGGAAATGGTATACTCTGCTACTCCCCAAACTGTTGATTCGGTTCAGATTTGCTAACTCCTCATTTTTTTAGACCCCAGTAACACAAATTTAAATAAGGTTTTTCTGTCTAGTGAGAAAAAGGGTAAAATTTAGAGCCAGAGTTCCTCCCACAGAAACCCCCTCAAACCTGAAACACAGGGAACTGATAGCCCTGGTTGACCCCACCTTTTCATCTATGGAGCCAGATTCTGTGGACACCTATGCAGCTTCCTGAGGATTGGCAAGGTAGTGAGAAGCTGCTTTCATGATTTCAGCTTGCAATGGCACCATCTAATGATTTAAAAGAATTTTTTTTAGAGACAGAGTCTCACTCTGTTGCCCAGGCTGGAGTGCAGTGTCATGATCATGGTTCACTATAACCTCCAGCTCCTGAGCTCAAGTGATCCTCCCACCTCAGCCTCCCAAGAAGCTGGGACTACAAGCATGTGCCACCATTCCTGGTTAATTTTTCAAATTTTTTGTAGAGACACGGTCTTGCTATGTTGCCCAGGCTGGTCCAAACTACTGGCCTCAAGCGATCCTCCCACCTCAGCCTCCCAAAACTCTGAGAGTACAGGCATAAGCCACCATACTGGCTGGCCACCTAATGACTTTAACTGTTCAAGATTGTAAATCAGGGGTCCATCAACTACAATCATGAGCCAAACTCAACCCATTGCTTGTTTTTTGCACAGCCTGCAAACTAAGAATTTTTACATTTTTGAGTGACTTTTAAGATTAAAAGAAAAATATTTTGTGACATGTGAAAATTATATGAACAATTTACATTTCAGTATTCATCATAAAGTTTTGTTAGGACACATTCATGCTCCTTCGTTTAGTGACTGCCTATGATTGCTCTCACCCTACAGCAACACAGTCGAGTAGTTGGAATTGCAAAGTCGAAAGCCTAAAATATTTACTATCTGACCCTTCACAGAAAAAGCTTGCCAAACCCTGTTTTAAAAGATACTATAAGACCCAGAGTAGATGTCCAGATGAAACAGATGCATCTCTTTCAGCTTTAGGTGTCTATACCTGGCCAAATAGGATCTCAGTGGTGAGACTTTTGTTCCTCTTGAAGAAAAGCATGGCCACCATGAACCAATGCTGAGAGATTTCTCATCTGCATAGGATGGTCAAGCTAACCTTTCTCAGCTACTCATTCTTCGAGTTCAAGATGGGCAGGTGTAGTGGGCCAGCCAACAACCTCTGCAAGCTGCAAGTCCCATTACCCTCCTGCAGAACCACAGGTGTCCACAAGAGGGCAGCAGATCTCCTGTTTGCAGTTCTCCGGTGGCCTTCCCAGCTTTGGAGGGCGGTCAGCCCACCTGAGCGCTTTGCTAGCTGAGCCTCTATAGAACTTTCTCTAGCTGGATGGTCAGGAATGGGGCCATCTTACTCTGCAGAAACCTATATAAGCTTTCTGGTCCCCGGCAGATAGTCCAACATCTTGGTGGCTTACCGTCAAATCTGTTATTCTTGAAGTGTCAGGAATTTTTTAAAAAGAAAGGAAAAGAAATTCTAGTTTCATTCTCTTCTTGCCGACTCCCAAGTCCTCTTTTGCTATATTCCAGCCCAGCACACTGCCCCAGTTTTTCAGCGGTTGTGTCTCAGCTCTAACCCCATTCTTCTCTATCCTGCCTTGCAATGCTGAAACCGGGACCCTGCAAACCTCCTCTGTGCTTTGCCAGGTGGCTCATGGTAGGCTCGGCTAGGTTAGGGTGGAGGAAGGAGGCATTTCCTTCCTAGAAGTGTGCTTATTTGGGCTTCCTTACTTCTACCTGTTGTTCTGAGTGACACCTAGAAATGCTTCCTCATCCCAGTAGTAGCATCCCCCTGACAGTAGCTGAAGCCAGCTAACATCTTCCCCAACTCATGCAGAGCTAGCTCCACTATGCCCACCTCAAAGACACTCACACCAGCTGCCTGTGCTCCGTCCTCAGAGGTCTGGGCCCTGAGTTCACTAGGCATCTCCTCCAAGGCTCTAATTTTTATCATTCCAACTTCTTCCTTCTCCCCTGACTCCACTCTGCCCTAACAGCCCTATTGGTGGTAGGCCCTTTGCAACTGCTCCATTTATGGTAACCTAGTGTTCTCTTCCTGCATTTTCAGTTATGCCTAGTTATCTATTCCTTATATTAAATTTTCTCTAATCAAGCAACTGGGGGTGGCTTTTGCTCCTAACTGAACTCTGACTGATAGATACTTTTTGTCAGGTCTAAATCTAATGAGAGATTTAATTGTGATCATTGGGTCACAGATCCTCCAAAAGTCCACCTGAAAAATTAAGTCTACAAATGCCCACTGTGCATCTACACGTGAAAGGCACTGGTTTGAAGCTCAGAAATGGGCACTGCTGATCAACTCGGGTCCCCTACTCCTGACCCCTACTCCAAGGTTCTAACCTTGGTTCTTTGCCTTGTCCTGCAAGGCAGCTCCATGACTGGTGCTTTGGAATGGTAAAGAATGCAGGCCAACTGGCTGCCTCCTCCCCAACATGTGTTCTTCCTTGTTCCTCTGGCCGACTGTCACCTAGTCCCCCCAGTCCCACCATCCAGACAAAGGAATGCAGAAAGTAGAATTATAATACCTCCTGCCCCAAAAGGGCCTGGTGAGAGAGTCAGACTCATAGATCTTATTGAAGGGCAGACAGCTGTCATTCTCAAGCGTGATTCTTTCTAGACAGCACCTTACCTGGGGAGAGAAGAAAGACGCCACCTTGGGCACAGAGAAGCGGGCGCAGAACTTATATCTGTGACAGCTTAGCTTGGCTAAAAATGCCCAGCAGCAGATTTGGATTTGCACAAGGGAAAGAGCGGGACAAGAGGGCAAGCAGGGGATGAAGAGGGAGAAAAGGAGGCCGATGTGTCTCTGCTAAAAACAAAGCTGGACATTTTGCAGACTAGCAACTCCTTTCAAAGCCCTCTCTTCAGGAGCCACTGAAATGACAAATCGTGCTGGTTATAGCATTTAAAAAACAGAGCCTCCTCAGCGGTCATCTCTGGAAAACACACACTCAACCAAATTATCTGGGATTCCTTTTAATGAAACTTTGCCCCTCCTTTCCCAGAGTGCCCCCACCAAGGCTCCAGCGGCACTGGGACATTGCTGTGAACTTGAGCGCACCCTGCTGGCAAGTGGCTGCAAAGACACAAGGGCCGTCTTCCCTGCCACATCCTCACGCCACATGTGTGCACAGCAGCTTTGAACTTGAAAGTTGTTTTACCCAAATTGTTGTTCTCTTTTCACAGTTTTGTAGTGTTAAACAGACTTCAGCATCCTCATCTCCATCTTCTTTCTGGTTTTTGTATCCCGTTCTCCATGTGGCCCCTGCCCTGCTGGACCTCACCACAGTGCCCTTTTTGTTTTAAGACTCTCTGCCTAACCCAACCAAGCCTTGACTCCTCAAACTACCACAAGCAGCTCTTGGATCATGGATGGAAGTGATTGCATTTATTGGAGGGGTGGGAGTTGGGGCAGGGATGGGCAAGATTAGGAGAGAAGAGATTCTCTCCTAATCCTCAGGCTTTCTGGATATGGAGGCCTAGAATAAGAGAAGCAACCATAGGGAATTGGTCACAGAAATTACGTTGAGAAAACCATCCCAGCTGACCTCAGGCTATGAAAACCTTGGACCAGAATAGCTAACTGGTCAACCCCTTTCACCTCTTCTGGGGGCTGTGGACTATGGCTCTGAAGAGGTGTGTGCCTGGGTAAACACAGCCCACCCATATCCCACTTAGGTATGGATTCCTTTCTCAAGAATTTACTTCATTTCCTAATGAACATTAAGAATTCAAATTCTTTGATTTAATCCCTGATATGGTTTGGATCTGTTTCCCCAACCAAATCTCATGTCGAATTGTAATCCCTAATGTTGGAGGTAGGGCCCGGTGGGAGGTGATTGGATCGTGGGGATAGACCTCTCATGAATGGTTTAGTGCCATCCCCTTCATACTGTTCTTGCAATAGTGAGTGAGGTCGCATGAAACCTAGTCATTTAAAAGTGTGTGGCATCTCCTCCTGCCCCTCTCTCTCCTGCTCCTGCTCTAGCCATGTGAAGTGCTTGCTCCTCCTTCACCTTCTGCCATGATTGTAAGCTTCCTGAAGCCTCCCCAGAAGCTGAGCAGATGCCAGCATCATGCTTCCTGTACAGCCTGCAGAACTATGAGTCAATTAAGCTTCTTTTCCTTATAAATTGCCCAGTCTCAGGTATTTCTTTATAGCAACTCAAGAACAGACTAATCAAGTCCCCTCTCAATAAATTTTGAGGAGATGCAAATAGTTCTCAAGCACCCCTCTCCACTTGAGATGTCAAGTGCACAGTGCCGGTGTATGAGGATTCCAGATCAAGGCCAGGTGGACCCAGCTGGGGCTGAGAGGCCAGGAATTACTCTAGGGGCTTACCTCCCCCAGCTTCTGTTCCGTGTCCACTAACAAGGTGATCTCTTGGAGACCTGGATGGAAGATAAGTGCCTTCCCTTCAGACTGCCCTATTTCCAGGATGGCAGATATAAAGCCTTCATGCTACCCCAACCCCAACACACACACACACACACACACACGCTCCCGTCAAAGATCAACTCATTGATCACAGCAGTGAGCTGAGATGCAGTTCAAATTCCTGCTCCACAGTGAACACAAAATAGCCACTTCAAATCAGAATTAGCCAGACTTCTGGCTAGCTCTGGCCTATTTTAAAGTCAGGATCTTCAAAACACAAATATGTGATTAATTGTCATCTGAAATATTCACAAGACAAATCTGAGCTCAAAATCGGCTCTGCTATGACCTTGTAAAAATCTCAAGTTCCTCTCCATCTCCTCTTTTTTATAAATTTGGGTATCTGTGCTCCTTTGGTGTGTTCTTGAACATGGTCCCACCTCAGTGCCTTTGCACTTCTTCCCTTCAGCCTGTTCCCTCTTCCCCCGGATGCCTCCATGCCTCCTGCCTTCACTTTAGGTCTCATTCAATTACTACCTGATCAGAGAAAGTGCTCCTGGACCTCTGTAGATAAGCCCCTACCCTCCACCTCCATCTCCACACTGTCTTCTTACCTCGTGTTTTCTTCATAGCATTAATCGCCATCAAACCTATTATTTGGTTATCAAAGAGTTGATTTTCTGTTTCCCTCGCTAGAAAATAAGATCCGTGAGAGCCTCATCTTGTGGTCTGCTTGTTGCTGTTTCCACAATGCCCACAGTAGGCCATCAATAAATGCATGCTTAATGGATGAATGAATATGTGGGTAAATAAACAAAGGAAGAAGTTTGTAAAGGGGAAAACTTTTGCCTCACTCTTCAGAGGAACCACCTGCCCTCTGCATGGAGTGATTTGCAACAGAGGCAAGATGCAAAAAGTGGACAACCTCCAAGTGAGGTCTTCCTCACACAGCATTCCTAGGTACCTCAAGCAAAGTTCATAGTAATAATTTAACTGTAAATGCAAACATCCCTATTCCCTTTTGCTGATAGAAACACAAAAATGTACAATATATTCAAACATACAAAACATACGTCCTCAACACATATAAAATGCCTCACTAATTCAGGCTAATTGGACATAAGGCAAAAGTAAATTGCTGGAAAGTCCAGACTATTAAATTTTGTAATATAAAACACTTTTATTACTTTCAAATTCAGGGCACCCTCCTTATTCAACACTCAGACATTTAATATCTCTCTAATTCAATTCAACTGCCAAGAAAAGCCACAAATCCAGAAATAATCAAGAAGTCCTTCAGGCATCAGCAGCAATGAAAGTAGCCAAAAATAGCCCCAAAAGGGAAATCTGCTGAGATTCAGTTATTTTGCTAACCAAAAGAAACTGCTGCTCTCATTGACTGTTCAATGCCTATACAAGTAAAACCTTGCCAGCACCCAAGTCAAAAAAAAGAAGAAACAGATACAGTAATAACAATAATAA
The DNA here is from genome assembly GCF_001698545.2 of Rhinopithecus bieti. Lineage (NCBI taxonomy): Eukaryota > Metazoa > Chordata > Mammalia > Primates > Cercopithecidae > Rhinopithecus > Rhinopithecus bieti. Next base: position 334,521 of record NW_016808313.1, on the reverse strand, counting down.
TAACAACATTAACAACTAATATTTATTGAACACTTAGTACATGACCCTATTCCAATTGCTTTACATGTATTACTTACATAATCTATATAACAACCATATCAGGTATGTGCTATTATTGTTCCCATTTTATAGATGATGACACAGAGGTACGGAGAATACAATAATGAAGGCAGAAATAAAAACAAAGAACAAGGAACAATTGGGTAGACAGCAATGGTCTATGGCCAGAGAAGTAGAAGTTACAACTTAGATTGGAAATATGTTGTCAATCAAAGGAGAAGATGATGGAGAGCAGAAGTGGCCAAGAGGGAAGACAAATCAAACACACCATTTATAGAAAGCCCAGTGCAGGGGTATTCAGTGCTGGGACTCCTCTGTGACTCTATGGTACCACTGTTCTGTTGGTCCATTCGATAACTGAGGAGTCCCTAAGTCAGCCTTCCCCCATAAAACCTCCACAGTGATTACGAAGACTACAGAGTACTCAATTTCTTTGAATTGTCATGAACCAGGTATCCAGAATATGACTTGCCTAGAATTTCTAGTCCAGATGTGTTGACAACTCAAGTTATTGCAGGACTGGACTAAATTTTTTGATTGTTATAACCGGCCCATTTATTTTTTGCAAAGAATAACTTTAAAATGCCTTGAATGTTACTTGGCCTCAAGTAGTTTAAGCAATCTCCCCATAACTTTGTTCTCACTGTTCGCTTGCAGTATTTTCTTTTTTCAGTGCAAATATGGATTTCAAGTTGGAACGTTTTTGAATGATCACCAGGTCTGATCTTGTACGTGTGCATATTTCTCTTTCAAATCCGGACCATCCACGATCCTTTGACAATAGCTGCTATCTGGTGTGCAAGCAGGAACTACACATGAAGGTGAGTTTCTCCACTGCTCTGGGGTCACCAGGAGCAGGGATGGGCTGGTAATTTGGAGGTTTAGGGCCAGACAAGTGGTCCTTTTCCACTCACATGTGAAATCTGTCAGCTCTCAGCCTGGAATTGTAAGCAGAACAAGTGAAACTTCTTAGGTTGCGGCAGCTCTTTCCAAGCTGTTCCTGCAGAGCAGCATGGGATGCACAGACTGTGTTTCCTGGGAGACATCCTAAACAGCCTCTGAAAGAACCCTTCTTAGCCCACCCCATGTCCGGTCCACAGTGTGTTGAACATTCCTACCTGAGACTGATATTTTTCTCCAGGTTTCATTGAGTAATTTGTAAGGCAGCTCTCAGGAATTATTTCCATTCCCAAATCCACCTCAGTTGTTCCTCTAACTGATGGTGTGGCCCCAAAGTACTTCACAGAAGCCAAGCCTCTCACTCACACATGCCACAGGTCCCAGCAGCACTTCCACCTTGAGGCAGACCCCAAGCCTAAAATGTACCATGAGATCTTGGAGGACACATTTCTGTGGTAAGAATGTATCTCTAACTGCTCCACAAGCCCAGCTCGGCCTCATCTGTTTCATAGGGTGCTTGAGGGACTCCCCTCTCCAATCACAAGCCAGGACTTCCGGGGTGTCATCCTACCATGTCTGTCCCCAGCAGAGCTAATTCCAGGCATGGATGTTCAAAGTCTTCGTTACACCGTGATGCCCACATGCACCTAAATGTGGGAACTGACATTTTCCAGACGTTTGTGCTCCCTTTTCAAGTGCCAGTGCCCTTAAGAAACAGAACTTCGTGCACCTGTTTTTCCTGTGTGGGTGACCTAGCAGAGACCAGAGAATCAACCTTGCTCCCCAGAGGGCTGCTGCCTCCACAGGGACACCCAAATTATTCCAACTTCCAAAAGCAAAGGTAAATGAAGTCTTGTATTCAGCCTTTGTTTAAAGATCTTGTTCATGAGGTTTTGCATCATTCCAATACTTTTGCATATTATGTAATTCACACAAAGTGAACAATGGTTAAACTTTCAGGAGTAGAACTTAGAGTAAATTTTTCCCTTCCATTTACTTTTCTGTGAACACATTTTTTAACACCCTTACATTACCATTAGAAATCAGAACATCTTTCTTTAATAAAAAGAAACATACAGATTTTAGTTTTGACAGGAACTGATTCCCTGTGTGTTTTAAAGTTTAAAAATATTTAATGGCTTATTCCAAGTTTGTGTTGTTTAAAAGATGATATTTACATTTAGCAAATTGACTGACTTACTCTAAAGATCCACCCGATTCAGCTTTGTGCCTGTCTGTCACCAGACTTGTCCACCTGGGAGGGAGGAGTGGCCTCATCTCTCCCCTTCCTGGCTGTCAGTCACCAGCAGGACCCAAGCACACAGACCTCAGACTTGGCATGGTCTCTTCACTAAGCTCCCGTGGGAAATGTTATAAGTTGCTATTTTTCTTTACCCTGAGAGATGCACAAAGGCCAGACACGGTAGTGTTGGTTTTGTAGGTGAGAAAACCCAGCTACTGGGAGTTCAATCCCAGTGGATTTCCCAGTTACTTGAACTACTGACAGCAGGTTTCACGTTTGGTCTTTTAAGGCTGATCCCCTGGGCTGAAATCATCTGATAGACTTCCTAAACTGCTTTTAGAGTCGTCATGGGTAACTTCCATTAGCCCTCTGGGAGGGGAATTAAAACATATTTTAAAATTCTCACAAGTTAATGACGTTCCAAAATGAAGTCACCCAAATCGATCTCAAGACAAGCTTGACAACAATTAGAGCTTGTTTCCTTTTGAGTCATTTGCACTAGCAAAAATCTTACCTTTATAGTACTTAAGGAAATTGATGGGACCCTGCAGCCATTCTGTGTGTTTTGGGGAAAGAAGCAAGGAAAGCCAGCCATTGAGGTAAAAGACCCTCTCACCCCATCCACCTACAACCATTCTGGGCTGCTCTGTCTATGGGGCAGCCATTCTTTATTCTTTTACTTTCCTAATAAACTTACTTTCACACAAAAAAATAAGTAAATAAATAAAATAAAACCACTCTGACTTCCACACTGCCCTCCACCTCCACTGTAATTACTGGCCACGCCCACCAGGCCATTCAGTAATCGATGGTCTCTGGTACTTTCTGTGGCCCCTGTGGTGCTGACCAATGCACTGGGTGCCAGACTGCTTAGTGCCAGCAACCGTGGCCAAGGAAAGCAGAAATTTAAGGTCTGTGCAATGGGTGCTTCTAGGTAGACACAGGTGTGGTGGGAGCACAGGACAATTCCTCTAAGTAAGACCTAACCTGGTGCTTTCCGATCATTCCAAAGTGACATCGAAGGAGGCCCTCAAAGAAAGTGGTCATGGTGTCCTTGAAACGTGACTCTGTCTGTGGCCCCTTGTCTTATATCCCCATTTACTTGGTATTAATTCTTCATTTTTCATCTATCCTGCATGTCTATAATGAGCTAAATTTTATAAGTCTATTAGGCAAGGATTTCTAATTTTGGAGGCTTTTTAAAAATCGTGTAGTGTATGTCATTGCTTCTTAAAACATAAAACGTTTTCTTTTTGTAGGTTCATAATACTGCACAAATAATTGGTGGAAAACACCATCATAAAACATTTTAGGACATGAGCATACAAGACCATTGTTAGGATGAGGGAGCACAGCATTACAAGGAAGAAGATCGCCAGATTCCTTATATTTACCTTCAAGGCCGTGCTTGAGCACACTAATACTAACAATTAATAACATAAAATACACTTGCTGAATAAATGAGTGTTTCCGCATTTGAGTTGGACAACAGACCAGTAAGTGGGGTGGGGCCTGTCTGTCACCTTTGACGGTCAAAGACCCTGAGCCTGGCTAACTCGTTGCGCCGCCCGGACCGCAGGCTGCCTGGGCCAGGGACGCGCGGAGGGGCCCCAGCAGAGGGCGGGCTAAGCTGGGCAGAGCTCTCGGGGACGCCCCGCGCCCAGCCCCGCCGGCTCCCGCTCGCCCCGAGCACGCGGCGTTAGCTAATCTTCTCAGGGACTGCCGAGGCCCTTTCTCCGCCAAACCGCAGGGAGGGACGGCCCGAGAAGGGAGGGGGCTGGGAACGGTTTGTTGTTGCTTTTTCTGAATTAAAAGAAAACAGGGACTAGAGCAAGGAAGAGAGCGAAGTTCAAGGGAGAATCTGGCAAGTCACCTTGGGCAGCCCCTGGACCGCCGCCAGAGCTCTCTTGGAGAGGGTGAGGCCGCCGAGCGTGTGATGAGCGCCTAGTGAGTATTCACTGTGCATGATAGATGACTGGCCTGGAATCCTTCCACACCACAAATTTGTTCCTCTGTACACCCAGGCAACCAAAAAGCCAAAAGAAATGGGGGATTGAGGAGGGGGCTCTCTAACTTCAGTTTCTCCCGGCTGCTGGCACCCGCAGCCCCAGAAGCTGTTAGCCCCGCCCCCCATTGTCTTTGACTCTGTTGCGTCTTTGGCCTCCTTTGGCCCCCGCCTGGTCCTGGAAGCAGAGCTGAGCGTTTCCCTTTTCTCTCAATGTGCGCACTCGCAGCCCCAGTCCAAGCCCATCCTCTCCAGGCAGGGATTAGAGCAAGTGTCCGTTGGCTGGAACGAGCGAGGACAGCCTCTCTACCTCCCTGCCTCCCTACTTCCCTGCCTTCAGCACCGTCCCCTCTGCGGCTCCCCTGACGCAGCCATCCACGGCACAGCTGCCAGAATCGCCTTTCCGTTCCACGGTTTTGATCATGTAACATCCCCACTTGGAAGACCAGAGTGAGTCCCAGGGGTCTCATATGTCAGATCTCAGTTTCTAACCATGAACATCAAGGCCCTCCCCGATGGCCCCCCATCTTGCCCGCCCTGTCTCACCGGCCTTCTATCCAAAATCTTCCAGTGCAAAACTTCTGGTCAGATTATGCAGAACTTTACAGCCTCTCCCTCCCCTACCCCACCACTTCGTCATTCCACAAGTATTTATTGAGCATCTACAAGGTTCCAGGCACTGAACTACCGGCTGCAAATACAAAAACGAACAAAGGAAATCATCCTGCCCTTAAAGACTTTACAGTCAAGTGAGAACAGAAACAAGGAAATTTTCTGGCTCCAGTTTGTCACTAAAACAACATAGTTCACATCTAAATCTGAGCACAGTTATGTAAAATAAACTAATAAGCAGATCGTGCACAGATAAAAGACTGAAATGAAATGTACCAAAATAGTTGTAGGATAACTGTTTCCTTCCTTCCTTCCTTTTTTTTTTTTTTTTTTTTTTTTTTTTGGAAGGAGAATAGAGTCTGGCTCTATCACCCAGGCTGGAGTGCAACGATGTGATCTTGACTCACTGCAACCTCCGCCTACCGGGCTCAAGTGATTCTCCTGCCTCAGCCTCAGAGTAGCTGGGATTACAGGCGCCCACCACCACGCCTGGCTAATTTTTGTATTTTCAGTAGAGACGGCATTTTGCCATGTTGGCCAGGCTGGTCTCGAATTCCTGACTTCAGGTGATCCGCCAGCCTCGGCCTCCCAAAGTGCTGGGACTACAGGCACTTACCACCATGTCCGGCCTGCTTCTTTACTTCTACTTTTAGGCAATTTCTAAAAATTTTGACCAGGCATTAATTTTATGATTAAAACAAACTGTTCTGTGTCATTTCTTATTTTTTCTGATTAAAATATATTATTTTTTAAAGAAAATTTGAAACTACAAAATATATTAATAAGAAAATAATAAATTCACAATCCCAATATAGTCCATAAAATATCAGCATTTTATTTGATTAGTACCTAAGCATTATCGTATCTTTTTATAAAATTGGGCTCATGTTAAAATATATAGTATGTCATAACATTTCTACTTAATGTATTATAAATAATTTTCCATGGCATTGAAGTGTTCTACAGCATCATTTTTCATATCTTCATAATATTAAACATGAAGGAGCTATAACTGGTTTAATCAATTCTTATACATACGTCATTGTGCATATCCCTAAAGTGGAAGAAAATTGTGGAGATTGAAAATAGGCTTTTGACTCATTCAGACCTGGATGCAAATCCTGTCCGTACCACTTGCTGGATGTAACTTTAACCACATTTACTAAATTTTTCTAGATCTCATGTTTCTCACACATAGATAAGGTGATAGTAATATCTTCCTTATGGAGTTATTGTGAGAGCAAAATTATATACATAAATTGTTTTGGTCGTGCCTGGCACATAGCAATTGATAGCCTTGATTATTTTCTTAGAATACATTTCTAGAAGTAGAACTTTCGGGCGAAAGTGTTTAACCGTTCTGAAATTTCTTGAGGTATACTGCACTAGAGAAAGAGTGTATAAATTTCACTGAAAAGAGGGAGTCAGGAAGAAGTTTTTTTAAAAATTAAACTTGTTTTGAGCCTTGTGTACCCAATGCAATAATGGGCTCATTCAGTAAAACAGACGTGAAACAATACCCTCTCTAATCTACAATTGTTATAACCTGGCTGTTCACCAGCCTTCTCTCTACCGGCTTTAGTGTCCCCTGCTTCTACAAGTGTCTTAGTCAGTCGAGTCTTCCCAGATTCTCTACAGCTTACTCCAGGAAGACTCTCCTTAAGACCCTTCTCTACTGAAGACTTTGGGTGCTTCTTCACTTTGCACTGCTCGAGGCTTCTGCAATCTCTGTACCATGCTCATGCTAACTCCATCAGACTGCAAACTCCTGAAGTCCAAGAACCAAGGCTATGTTATAAAAATGAAACTGCTTTTGATTCTTTGGCTAACCAATTGCTGTTTGGATGGAATGAATTGTCCCCATATCAGAACTGTTCAGGAAGATCTAAGACCTGGAAAAGTCACACATACAGAATCTACTTTATAAGTGAGAAAATCTGGACTCTGGGAAGAGACATGCCCTTTCCAAGAGCACACATCAAGCAATGGAGCCTCGCTCCTGTCTCTCCACCTTCCTGCTATCACCTCCAGCTGCCTCCCACCAGTTTTCATGTTTTATTGCTCATTCTAAGCCCTGTGTTATCCGCTACACTATCTTAATTTGAAAAATCTTGCCCTTGACTCTTGCTTTTGTGCAGCCTACTGCCCTACTGTCAGTCCAGATCATTTCTGCATTTGGACATCACACTCCCACCCACCACTCTTCCTTGAACTGGGGGAGGTAAGAGAATCTGCGCCCACCCCGGCATTCCTGCACATCCTGAACATGAAAGCAGTTGTGAAACAGCGGAATCCTCCCCGAGTTATTTCTTTTTACCTTACATCCCTTCCACTTTGATGTCAGTAGAATATTTGAAAGAAAAGAATCTAACGTGACCTACTACCCTGGAATGCCAAGAAAAACAATTACCAGGGCGGTGGAGCTCAGGGAGCAGCTGGTGGGCATGAATGAATGGGGCAAAAATGGTTTGTTTCCTGAACTCTTTCCACCTCAGGGTTGACCAGCATGTCTTTTGCTGGAGGCCGCCCAGAGCTCCCCACTTACTGAACCTCAGTGACCCACAATCCATTCCTAAAAGGGAGAGCCTCCTTTCTTTCTCTCAGTTCCCTCAGGCTCTTAGCAGGACTCAGTGAGAGCCCCAGAAATTTCCCAGAAGTAAAGTGGATTTAAAAACACTTAAAATTATAAGGATGGGTGGTGGAGTCAGGTAGGAAGAAATGAGTAAAGTTGGAAGGAGGATCTGCCTTCTTCCTGTGCCAGCTACAGAGTGATGCTAAATTGCCTTAGGAGGGTAGTGAAGGTCATGTGGAGCTCAGTTCTATCCTGCCCAGACCCCCAGAGCCTATGACGACCAACATCTCCCCAGTTGTAGTGATTATCACAACTGGGTCCTTTTGTACAGCAGGATGGTGCTGTGGGGGATGAAGATCACTGTGGGCTTTGGAAAGGGCTACATGGTGGTGCATCAGAATTTGACCCTTATTATGGCCAAGAAGGCCAATCTTAATGTGGCCCTTCCTCCCCCCGCCTTCCTCTTGCAGCAGGCAGTGGTCACTGATACTTTCTGGTCTACAAGCTACTTTCTGCCACAGGGCATTTACTCTTGCTGTTACCCCTGTCTATATGGCATACTGAACTTAGCACCACAAGTATGTACCAACCAACCTGCATAAAATATGATGGACCTGTTACTGGTATTACCTGTCCTGCCTGTGGGCATTACTATACACACACACACACACACACACACACACACACACACACACCCCTCATATCTCTGAGTGGATTTGCTATATCTTAGCATTACTAGCCCCTTATCTTCATTCAAGTCTCTGATTGGCTGACTCCTCATCAGGAAAGTCTTTCCTGGCTACTCTCTAAAATAGCAATCTCCCTCCCCCAGTCTATGCATCCTCTCTCTCCTTACCTCGAATCGTTTTCTTTATCATGTAATCTGCCTAAAGTAGAATTACTTACTTATGAGTTTGTTTTCTCTTCTATTCCTTCCCCAGATTCTAAACTCCATGAGAGCAGAAAATTATTTTACTCATTGATGAATCTCAAAGCCCAGAACAAAACCTGACTTATAGTAGGCACTGAACATGATATGCATTTATAATCAGTCACTGAAAGAACTTCCAGGAGTGCTTTTGACTCATAAGGAAGAATTTTATGTAAACTGGGAGAGGTTTAATAGCTGAATCTGTCTCCCCTCTTCCCACTGAGTTCTTTGATTTTATTTTAATGGGTCAGAGTTTCAGTGGACTTGGTGCCTGAGTGGTTTCTACAGAGCTGGGGCACCCCCAAAAGCCAGGGCTCCTCCAGTATAAATGATGGAGGTGTTTCCAGAGGAAGTCGTCTGAGAGAGGAGCTCTTTGCAAATGACTGCTCAGGGACCCAGGATGTACACTGACAATGCGCCGCACCTCTGCACCCAAGTCAAAAGCATGTACTGAAGAGTGATACATCTTTTGTAAGTCAAACCCCAAATTTCATTGTTTACAGAGGAAGTACTATTGCTGACAAGCATAAGCCATTTAGAAATATGACAGGAGTTATGAGCCCTGAAAGAAAGGACAGTCCTTGAACTGGAAGGTTTGACCATGGAATTTCATTCTCTTCGCTCATTTATGTATGCTGAAATGTTTCTTTTCAGCATTTGACTATAAAAAAGGCAAATGACTCAGAAGGGAGAGGAATTTATACAACAGCTAACTGTCCTTTAGTAGTCGCCGTGTGCTGCAAAAGATGAGGTTCTAGTCTTGGTGTGGTAATATCTCTTTGTGCCACCAGGACAGTAATAAGTCCTTTCATACAATGTGGACATGACTAGTGTTCACCAAGATTTCTGATTCTCTTCTCCTTCTGAGCACATATCCCTCAATGTAAGATGTATCCTTGTGAATTGCTTTGGCCAGTGAAATGTGAGTGGAATGACGTTTGTCGATTCTGGTGGAGAATATTTTGGAGCCAGCACGAGTCTCTATGCTGTCTTTTCCTGTCACTATGAACCTGAAGCCTGATATTGAGGTGACAGTGGAGATACTGCAGTTTGGGCCTCAGAGTGTCTACCACCAACAGAGTCCTCCCTTCGAACTCCCCCTTCAACCTGAAGTGAACCTTGTTTTATGCACTGGGATTTTGGGGTTGTTTGTTATAGCAGAAGCTCAGCCTGTCCTGACAATAGCATCCCTATAATAAATCAGGTTCTTTTCCCATACACTAAGTCATGTGATGACCACTGCAACCCTGTGAGTTTCATTGCACAGATGACGAAACTGAAGCTCAGATTCAAAAACTGATTCCAAAGTTGATTTAATGGATTCCAAAGTCGATTCTCTTCCCACTATACTATGTTGTCTTCTACTCTGAAGAAGATTCAACTTTTATGTTTCTCTGGATCATTTGGGGCCCACAGTCCTTGTTCGGCAACTGTGGTTTATTAGGGTTTGAGTTGTTGTGGTCTACAGCCTCACTGGCCTTATGATTCAATGAAGTAATTGGAGAAATAAGCAAACACTTATTTTCACCCTAAAAAGCAAGTTAGAGAACAGGTACACCATGAACACATGGAAGGGCAGAGCATGCACATCTGCATGAGGTTGGGAGGGCGCGAGAGAGTCGGGGGCTGGGCAGTGCAGTCCGTGTCCAGAGAAGCCTGACAGTCAGCAAAGGGAATGTGAGGTTGGACTGGGTCCTGGAAGACTTGGGTTCCAGGCCTGGCTCGGCCAGCCTTGGTGACTCACCTTTCTGGGCCCACCTCCCAGCTATGGAAGAAGCATTTTGGATTCCAATCTTGCCTGCACATTAGCATCACCTGGGGAGCTTTAAAAAGACAAATCTCCACCCAGCCTCAGAGATTCTGATTCAGCAGATCAAGGGTAGCACACAGGCCTCTGTAGTTCTAAACAACTTTTAAAAGGACACTGATGCACAGGCAGATTTGGGCGTCACCACACTAGACCATTCCAGGACCCTTTCTGTTGTTTTGGTGCCTGACATGCACCCTTACGGCATGTCTGTTTTTGCCAAAGGTGTTTTAGCTATCCCTGGAGTCCACCCAGACCTCTGGGGAAACTTGTCTAAGGCCTGTGCCAGAACTCCAGTAGCCACTCAAAGTCAGAAATTCCAGAGGGACCGTGGGATTCCACAGGGCTTCAAATCCACTTCCCAAGCTATGCCATTGTGAGGAAAGTGAGACGAAGTGTCAAGGGGCTGGGAAAATTAGTAAGCAAAAGGCTTCCCTGAGACAGCATCTAAACTTGCATGGAAGACAGCCCTTCTAGACCAGAGCAGTTTCATCACAAAGCAGGTCCTTGGACATTGCTCCCTCTCAAATCCCATCCACCAGGAAATGCTTTCCTGGCCTACACAGAACTAGCCAGCCTACTGCAAAGCTTCTTCAGATTTTCCTCTCAATAGACCCCTGCCCCAGGACTTCTCTCCCCTTTAAATCTGGCATCCTGACACTGGCAGCATTAGCTGTGGGCTTGGTTGAAGAATAAATTGCAGCAATGCCAGGGAATCAGCAGGAAGACCTCCAGCTTCCCCACAGCCTCTTGGCAGAACTCAGGGTGGCCTCTCAGCTGGTGTGCTGCAGTCAGGCTGCTGGGTACTTGCCTGGACCTAGTGCCAGGCCCCACAGCAGAGGGCAAGGTATGTGGTTGCCTTGGTTCACAAGTACATTCCAATTCCCAGGAATCTCATGGAATTGTGCTGCAAATTAGCTACCTCACAGCCTCTATCCAGCTAACTCCCCTCCTCTGCCAGTTCTAGTTCTAATTTTTTTGTCCATTCTCTCCCTCTGCCATCATTCTACTTCAGGTCCTTTCTTCCTCTTGCTTGACTCTGATGTGATGGCATCCCAGATAATCTTCCCACCTCCACTCTCTCATCCTCCAACTTATAATATGCAGTTCTGCCAAGATGATCTCCCTAAGCCACAGCTCTCATTCTGCCACTACTAAATTAAAAAACAAACAAACAAACAAAAAATTCCCAGTTGTCTCCATCATAGTTCAGGTTTTCTGGAAATAGAGTTTGAGCAGGAGAATTGCATGCAGCAAGTTTCCTGGGGAATGCTCTTGGGAGACAGACCTGTAAGGAAGTAAGGAAGACAGGAGAGGCCCCAGAAAGAAGCTGGCCCACCGGTGGTGGTACCTGAGGCCTCTGCTGATTCTGTGGGAAGTTCTGGATTTGGGATGGCCCTGCAGAGTAGTCCCAAACTGAGCCAAGTTTCCAGACATCAGCCACTTACAGGTCACCGTCTACCCCACCCCACAAAGGGGGCATATTCTCAGGCAAGACAGCACCCTACAGCCAAAGGCAGTGCCTAGTGAGGAACACAGCTTAGAGATATCAGCAGGTGATGCTCCCAGCAGCCAGGGCATGGCTCTGTGGACCCTGAGCAGGGCTCTAAGAAGGGGACCCCATTACCCACTTCTGTTTCCTCAGCTTGGCACACATGCCCACCTCCCACTCTGCTATAAAACCCACCCCTCCCTTTTTTTCTCTTTTGTCTTTCTTTTTTATTACGGTACAAATAGATACAAGTTTGCCATCATAACCATTTTTACATGGACAGTTCTGTGGCATTAATTTACAGTGTTGTGCATCTGTCATTGCTATCCATTTCCAAAACTTTTCATCACCCCAACAGAAACTCTGCAATCATTAAGCAATAACTCCCATTCCCCACTTCCCCCAGCCCTGGTAACCCCTAATCTACTTTCTGCCTCTATGAATTTTCCTATTCTAGCTATTTCATATATGTGGGATCATACAACATTTGTCCCTTTGTGACTGACTTCTTTCACTCAGTATGACTTTCAAGGTTCACCCATGTTGTGGCATGTATCAGAACTTCACTCCTTTTGATAGCTGAACAATATTCCATTGTATGGATAAATCCTATTTTGTTTATCCATTTATTTGTTAATGGACATGTGGGCTGCCTTCACCTTTGTATCATAGTCAGTAATGGTGCAATAAACATTAGCATTCAAAATATCTGAGTTCCCGCTTTCAATTCTTTGGAATATACACCAAGAAGTAGAATTATCCACTCCTCTCTTGTAAACACCCAGGTTTCTGTTGAGCAAACCATTCACCAGCCCTGGACCAAGACTCATGATTCCCTGCCTCCAGAGACCAGTATATTCTGAGCTTTCCACCCAGAACCCCCTTCTTCCCTTCTCTGCATCTCAAAATCTGCTCATTATAAAAAAAGAAATAGAAAAGATGAAGTAAAAAATGAAAATATACTTCAGCACTACCTCTAATTCCACACTGCTCCCAGAAGTAACCACTGTTAGCAGTATGCATCCTTTCTAGCTTCTTTCTATGAAGTTATATAAACCTTACAAATCACCTATGTGGGTATTTTTTGCATAAACAGAATCATACTTTATGCGTTGCCCTGAATCTTAGCATAGAGTTACTCACAGAATAAATGTTTGCTCTGTATAGGTTGATGAGTATTGAGTTTGTTAAACTTCTCAAAAGGCCCACCCACCTAATGGTGAGCATCAGGGCCAGGTCCGAGGTCAGCAGCTGGTTCTCCCACTTCTTCTGCTACTGGGTGTGTGCTTTGGTGAGCTCCTTGGGTGCAGAGAAGAGGTGTGAACAAAGTGCTATTTGCCAGCCATGTGGAGGAGGTGGAGGTGGCACCTCCCCAGGGCCAGAGTCCAATATGTATGTAGACAGTCTTTCTGTCTCCAGCGCCAGTGTTACACCATTTAGTTCTTTTTGGAGATGGAGAAAGGCCTCTTTGCGTTCAGAGTCTGTATTGAAGATTTGGGACAGCCCCAGGCCAGATCCCTAACCCTGGTCTGAGAGGTATCTTTCATCCCTCAACAGACATTTCCAGAATAGACTTAAGCACCAGACAGGGTACCAGGCCCTGGCCATGACCACTTCCAGAATAATCCCAGGAATGGAGCGGAGTGGCAAATGCAGGTACAGGAGTCCGCAGCCCACTTGCCTCCTGGCTCCACCTGCCTCAGACAGACCCAGGAAAGAAAACAGTGGCTAAGCTGTCTGCGGCTGCTGCGATGGAGGTGCTCAAGGTGAGTGGAAAACTTTTCTACTCTTAAGTCCGGCCCTGTTCCATGCTGTAGGAAAATTTTCTACTTCCACCTCTGCCTTTTATTCTCTCTTCTACCATTTGCCACAGCAGTGTTAGTGCCTGAACGATTACAGTCTCTTTCCCTCTCTCTCTCTCTCTCTCTCTCTCTCTCTCTCTGTGTGTGTGTGTGTGTGTATCCTCTCCATATGTTCTGTGTTATCACACCCATTGAAAGATGGAAAGACAAAGGCCCTGAAAAATCATTGAGTAGAAAAGGACACTCCAAAAAGTGTTTCTTTGTCTCCAGGAAGCCTGTGTCTAAGTCATGGACAATAGCTGGGCGTTTTCCAGCTCTTAAAGCTCTTCGAGGAAATTGGAACATGAGTGATCCCATCCTGGACTAAATTTCAAAAGACAATTTTGCAGACAAATTAGCTTCCTAGTTGTGTCACCTGAATTACTACTAAACCACACTGTCTCCTTCCATTGACCGCATGGCCCCAAATAAGAGATTTTGCCCTCTCGTCATTACTGAAAAATTTTCAACTTTTCTTCCAATTCATTCTTCATATAGGACTTATTTATATTAGACATTTGACAATGGAATTTTTAAAGGAGAAGTACAAACCACTGTTAAAACATATATGACATATTTATTGATTTTTGTTCAATTGTTACTTTACCAAGTTTGCAACTTTTTTTCCTTTTTCTTCTGTGAAGTGGCACTCTGAAAGCCAGCTGATAGGCTTCTGAGTCAGCGTTGCTGTTTCTAATTATTGAATATCTAGAAGCATCTCCAGACGACTGCTCAGCATTACATTCCCACCAGCAAAACCTGAGAGACAGAATTCTTGGTTACAAAATGCTGGAGTTAAGGGTTGAAAGACAACTTCCATTATAACCTCCTGTTTTCACTCACTTAAAATCCCCAAAATTGTCCTCTTGCTCCAAATCATTTCATGCTCTGTTTCCACCCCAGGGATGAAATTGCTTGGAAAGTTTGAACAAAAGTGGTTTAGCCAGTTTGGATTCAGGCAACTTGGAGAGAATATCCTTTTTCAACTGAAAAACAAAGAAATATGTATCTCTGGCTCTGGACAACCCCAAAGCAACTGTCACCTTATAGCATCGGTTCTCTTGTGTGGGTGGTCAGCTTTATCCAAGAAAGGAAGTGTCTGTGGATGCAGTGGAAATCCAGAATCTCAAGGAAGAAACCGGAAGCAATGATGGTAAGGATTTGTACTTTCTGTTCTACGCTTTTGTTGCCAAAGGGGAAGGGGGGCAGGAGGAGAGGGACTTACATTACATTATCTGCAGAATAAAGACCATCCTCTTTTCCTAGTATTAACTGTTTTGTTTGCAATAGAATGCAGTGGTTAAAAGTATGGGATTTAAGTTAAGGCATTCCTGAGTTTGAGTCTGGATTCTGCCCGTGACTAGCTATGTGACACTGAATTAGTAATAAAACATCCCTAGGCGTTGATATCCTCTCCACTAAAATGGGGATCATGATAGTAGCCACTTCATAGAAGTGCACTGAGGATAAAATAAGGTAATGCATATGAAATGCTTGGCCCAGTGTCTGGAGTACCATGTGCAGGCAATGTAGGTTGCCTGGTAGTAGAGCAATGTTAGTAATAGAGAAATATACAGACATGGCTGCATGTTGAATCTGTCAGTTGTGTTGACATCTAGGTTTTTGCCTTTCTGGATCCATTCCCAATTCTGGTGAGCACACCTCAGTTTTCATTTTAGGAAACCACTCCTTCCCAGGTTCAGCCCATGTGATTCATATGTTGCTATCCCTCCCTCCCACCATTGTCACGGGTGTATCTGGGACCTAATTCCAACCAAGTGGAGCTTATGAATATCTGCTCCAGGATTTCTGCTGGAACATGGGCAAAGAGAAGATCTCTCTTCCTTTGGCTAGGGTCACTGGCCCGCAAGGATGTCAACTTAGAGTTCCTGGCCAAGAATGACTCTAACAGAGAGAAATACAGATCCCAGAGATAGCAAGAGTTCTGAAGGTATCATCTGAGTGCCTGGGCCCTCTGTACCTGGAGCTGGTCCTGTCCTAAGACTTTCAGTTTTGTGAGACATTTTACTTAAATCAGATTGAGTTGAATCTGTATTATTTCCATTAGTCCTCTTCAAAAAAGAAGCTCAAGACTAAAAGCATCCAGCAGTGAGAGAGAACTCTTCATGATATGTTTGGAAAACATGTATTTTTTCTGCCTCTACTTTGCTGGCAGCTTTGGACAAGTCTCTTTGCCCTCTGGGTCTCTAGGAACTCTATAGTTAGATCAGGCAGAAGTAAGAAGTGGCCGCTGAAGTTGCAACATCCTGAGTATCTATGATTTGGAGGAAATAAAGTATAGGGGAATCACAGTCTATACTTAGGTTTTTGGTGACAGAGGAGAAATTAAGACTTTGTGGCTAACAATTAGAGTCTGTCTCACTTTAGAGACTAGTTTTGACTTTCAGCTTTACTACTTGCTGTGTGACCATGGGCAAGTGACTCGGCCTCTCTGAGACTCCTCTTCAATTGTAACATAAAGATATTAATATTAGCTAGAGAAAGGAACTTTCTACTCTTCCTAATTTCACATACTCATTTTAGCCCAAAGATGAAGGGCACCTGCTTTTCTACTGGACATAAAAGTCCTTGAAGAAATCCTTTGGCTTTTCTGTCCACACTATCACTTGCTTCTCCTCATAGGAGAGAGGTGAAAAGCAGCCATTTGTTCAGCCATGTTTCTGCCTTGGGCAAGGTGGAGGAGTAAAATCTTGACCTGCTGCCTGGACCTGCATGTGTTGAAGTTCAGTGAGCCATGTGCTTCCAGGACCCATGGGATGAACCCCTGAACAGGGGCACTCTCATCGCAGGAGGTCCCCATTCTTCAGCTTCTTCACCTGGGAAAGCATGGGTAAGTCAGGTTGGCCCTGCACGGTGAACTTGGACATCTGTAATTCAGGAAGGGAAGAGGGTAGAAAGGCCTGTCATGTTCTCCATTTCAGATCGGTCTCTTGCAAAGCAAATGCTTTGGTCCCCACATGGCTCTTTGAGTCTCTTGTTAGGTTAATGAGAAAATGATTCTGGGACCTTTGGACGAAGGAGGTTCCTCCAACAAGACTCCAAAATTGCAAACCATAAAGTGAGAAATGGATGGATTTGACCACATCAAAATTAAAGATTCTGCTCGAGTGAACAGATAGTATTAGATTGGTAGAAACTGCTTGTAACATTTCTGTTATAAAACAGCAGAAATTTCTCATTGTTCTGAAGACTGGGAAGTCCAAGATCAAAGGACTAGCAAGTCTGGTTTCTGATAAGGGCCCACTTCCTGGCTCATAGATGGCCAACTTCTGATTGTGTCCTCCTGTGGTGGAAGACCAAGGGATTTCTCTCAAGTCTCTTTTATAAGGGCATTAATGTCATTCTCTGCCCTCATAATCACCTATCGAAAGCCCCACCTCCCCCATTGCCTCAGGGGTTAAGATTTCGACATTTGAATTGAGGGAGAGGGGCATAAACATTCAGTTCCTTGCAGTATATAGTAAGCACTTGCCTCTTCTAGGCCAGGCCTAAATTGTAATTCTTTTAAGATAAGCAATATGACAAACATAAGAAATCTGAATGGCTAATAAGGAAAGAGAGGAGCTCAACCTTTCTAATAATAAGAGAAAGACAAATCAGAGAAAGACTTTGTATGAAGCACACTGACAAAATTAGAAATTTGAACTATGCCAAATGCTAAGAAGGATATGTGGAAATGAGACCCTTATGCACTGGTGGGAGTATATAATGTATATATATATTGGTGCAAAGGTTTGGAAAACAGTAGGAAAGTATAATGAAACTGAGCATGTGGACACTCTACAATTAGGCAAGTCCTACTCCTGGGTTTACACACCAGAGACACTCCTGTACAGGTAAGCAAGGAGACTTATGCAAGAATGCCTGTCATGGTAAAGAGCTGTCAGCCATCTACATGTTTACTGAAACACTGTGCCACAATTAAAAGGAACCGGCCAGAGTTACACAGAGCATCGCTGATGGATGGCAAAGCAGAGTAATGAGAGAAACAAAGAAGAATGGATAAAATGAAACTGATACCAAAAAAGTCATTCATATACAGCTTTAAAACAACAATATAATACCATATAATTTCCATGGATGTCATGTGTAGAAATAAACCCGTGGAAGGTGGATTTTCAAGGACCTACTAGAAAAAAAAATAGAAACTTGGAATCTTTGAGGAAGATTTGGATCTGAGATAGCAGATGACAGGAGAAGAATGAACAAAAGAGGTAACTTGGATGGTCTATTTTGCCATCAACTGAGATAGATAAACTCAATTCTCCTCACCTGGGATTAGAAACCATCTTTATAAATTATATCTTTTCTTTTTTTTTTTTTTTTTTTTTTTTTTTTT
>NW_016808313.1:313414-316371 GCF_001698545.2 Rhinopithecus bieti | reverse complement strand
TCTTTTTTTTTTTTTTTTTTTTTTTTTTTTTTTGAGACAGGGTCTCACTCTGTCACCCAGACTGGAGTGCAGTGGAGCAATCACGGCTCACTGCAGCCTTGACTTCCCAGGCTCAAGAGATCCTCCCACTTCAACCTCCCAAGTAGCTGGGAATACAGGTGTGCACCACCACACCTGGCTAATTTTGTTTCTTGTATTTTTTGTAGAGATGGGGTTTTGCTATCTTGCCCAGGCTTATAAATCTATCCTTTAACAGAGCACTAAACCCATAGCAGGTGTTCAATTCATAATTTAATAAATTTTTAATCTGTGTGTTTTATCCTTCAGATCCTGAGCTTTCTAAGGAATAGGATTTTGTCAGAGTTCTCTCTGAAACCATTGCCCAGAGCTTAGGGTAAGCCCCTGCTTTCATGTAAGGTAATGGAGTAGAATGTCAATCCATCTCTAAAAGACATTATTGATTCAATGAGGTAGAAAGAACTTTAGAGATTATCTGGTTAGAATCTTTGATTTTACGGAAGAGAAAGCTGAAGGCCTGAGAGGTTTAGAGACATGCCCAGGTCAGACACTCACCTGCTACATGATCAGACCCTCTAACTCCCTGTCTCCTGCTCCTCCCACTGGGCCACCTGCCATCAGCATTGCTCCTCCTAAGGGCGCTGCAACTTCAGCTTGCTGTGAATGCCCACATCTGGCTCTGCAAATTTGGAAGGGCTGATCTGGCACTTTTGTACTCTGCATGACAACCAGGAAAAGAACAACAGAAAATTTCCCTAAAACATCTTTCCATTAAAAGCTCACATTTAGCCAGTCTCAAACATCTCAAATTCTACCACTGGGAAAGAGGTCTGACTGTCATGTTGCTGTGGAAACACTGTTGTTGTACGGAGTGGTCACCCACTTTGAAGAACTGGTCCTGATGTGGCATTAGCCTTCGGCTTTGTATGTGATGCCGGTGAACTGGCATTTACAGATCTATGTTTCCTTTAGCTAGTGGGGAGGCTGACAGGTGAGGAGGAGGTTGTTCTTTCCCAGCCTGAACCCGACTCCTTTACATGTATTCTCTATGAGATGCTCCAAACTTTCCCCCCTTGAGATTCTTCTTCTAAGCCCATTTCCCCAGAGTCTGAAGTAAACACTCCACTACGTGAGTATCTGACTAAGGGTACCCTTTCCTCTGAGTCTATTTGAGGTTCATTTTCAAACTACCCTTTTGTTTTCAATTTTAAAATCCCTTCCCTCTCAGGCCTCCTGGAAGCTTTCTTGGGGATGTGATGCCCTGAGCAGACAGCAGAGGGCACCCATGCCTAACAATCGTCCCTCACAAAGTGTGCAGCCGGGAGGGGCAGGTTGCAAGCATCCATCGCAGCTGCACAACGGGAGATGCCTCCCCTGGGGAGGCTGGGCCTGGCCAGTTCCTCTGTGGTCTGTGGTCTGTGGTGAGAGATGGCTGTGTGCGCCAGCACTGTCACGGGAGACATTTCCATGGAGTTTTCTGTAGAGGAGGGTGAAAGCTGCTCTTCCTGGCTGGGAAAGTTTGGGTCTCCAGTTCTCTTCATAAACTGACAAACCTCTTATTCAGATCTGCCTTCCCTGCCTGCGTTGGGAGAAAAGGGGTTTGTGCTTTCCATTCCACTCCTCACTTAGCCCCTCCCAGTAACGCCTTAATTAATCCTGTAGCTGCCGCCCCAAGCTTTCTCCTAGTGGAAAGGCACTGATTTATTGCCTGAAGCCTTGAGATCATTTAGCTCCAAGACCCAGTTCTTCCAGAGCCTGAGTCAGTTTTTTTTTTTTTAATTACAGAAGTGGTGGCAAATTTTCATTCATAGAGGGTAGATTTGGTTTTTAAAAATAATCAAATGCCATTCAGCTCCAAATCTCTTGAACAATGTAGGAGATAAAGCTGGGAATATGAATGTGCCAGCCTGGGCCTGGTGTATGCTGGATTCCAGATTGATGGGCATGTTACATGAACCTGGACCAGGAGAGATGTTGTAGTTGTTGTTATTTAATGTCTTTACTATAGAATCATGAGATCATGTATCTTAGGTGGCCTTAAACTGGCTCTGAAGACAAATGTAAAAGGGAACTATCCAAGGAAAATATCACTGTAGTAAAACTGATGGAGATGTTAGCTAAATGTTGGTTTGTTTGTCCAAGTTCCACATTTATTAAAACAACACCATCCCTTATTATTTTATGTTTGTTCTTCATGTATACCAATCCCTCAACCTACAAATACTCCATGGGCACAGAATATAAAAGGTTCACTGAGGGCCAGGCATGGTAGCTCACGCCTGTAATCCGAGCACTTTGGGAGACCGAGGCAGGAGTTCAAGACCAGTCTGGCCAACACGGTGCAATCCCATCTTTACTGAAAATATAAAAATTAGCCGGGCATGGTGGCACACACCTGTAATCCCAGCTACTCGGGAGGCTGAGGCAGGAGAATTGCTTGAACCCAGGAGGCGGAGGTAGCAGTGAGCCGAGATTGCATCACTGCACTCCAGCCTGGGCTGAGACTCCATCTCAAAAAAATAAATAAAAATAAAAATAAAAATAAAAAAATAAAAAAAAAAAAAGTTCACGAGAATATAGGCCCAAAGGTCTTGGAGTTGAGTGGCACTGGCTCTGCATCTGCCATGAGAGTAGCTGAGTCCCTCATGCTACCGCCATGTGTGTCCCAAGACAGGTCATTGAATCTCTAGAGTCTCAGTTTCTCATCTTTAACATGGAGACCTCAACAGCTCCCCTGCCTAGTGAAACCCCATCTTTACTGAAATTACAAAAATTAGCCAGGCGTGGTGGCACACACCTGTAATCCCAGCTACTCAGGAGTCTGAGGCAGGAAAATTGTTTGAACCCAGGAGGTGAAGGTTGTAGTGAGCCGAGATCGTGCCACTGCACTCCAGCCTGGGCTACACAGTAAGACTCCACTTTAAAAAAAAAAAAAAAAA